>NC_056745.1:470944036-471049590 GCF_019279795.1 Protopterus annectens | reverse complement strand
GTCACAACCCTCCATGGCACAGTGCACAAACTGTTAGATCTCAGGCAGAGTATATGTGTTCTCAATAGTCACAACCCTCCATGGCACAGTGCACAAACTGTTAGATCTCAGGCAGAGTATATGTGTTCTCAATAGTCACAACCCTCCATGGCACAGTGCACAAACTGTTAGATCTCAGGCAGAGTATATGTGTTCTCAATAGTCACAACCCTCCATGGCACAGTGCACAAACTGTTAGATCTCAGGCAGAGTATATGTGTTCTCAATAGTCACAACCCTCCATGGCACAGTGCACAAACTGTTAGATCTCAGGCAGAGTATATGTGTTCTCAATAGTCACAACCCTCCATGGCACAGTGCACAAACTGTTAGATCTCAGGCAGAGTATATGTGTTCACAATAGTCACAACCCTCCATGGCACAGTGCACAAACTGTTAGATCTCAGGCAGAGTATATGTGTTCTCAATAGTCACAACCCTCCATGGCACAGTGCACAAACTGTTAGATCTCAGGCAGAGTATATGTGTTCTCAATAGTCACAACCCTCCATGGCACAGTGCACAAACTGTTAGATCTCAGGCAGAGTATATGTGTTCTCAATAGTCACAACCCTCCATGGCACAGTGCACAAACTGTTAGATCTCAGGCAGAATATATGTGTTCACAATAGTCACAACCCCCCATGGCACAGTGCACAAACTGTTAGATCTCAGGCAGAGTATATGTGTTCTCAATAGTCACAACCCTCCATGGCACAGTGCACAAACTGTTAGATCTCAGGCAGAGTATATGTGTTCTCAATAGTCACAACCCTCCATGGCACAGTGCACAAACTGTTAGATCTCAGGCAGAATATATGTGTTCTCAATAGTCACAACCCTCCATGGCACAGTGCACAAACTGTTAGATCTCAGGCAGAGTATATGTGTTCACAATAGTCACAACCCTCCATGGCACAGTGCACAAACTGTTAGATCTCAGGCAGAGTATATGTGTTCTCAATAGTCACAACCCTCCATGGCACAGTGCACAAACTGTTAGATCTCAGGCAGAGTATATGTGTTCTCAATAGTCACAACCCTCCATGGCACAGTGCACAAACTGTTAGATCTCAGGCAGAGTATATGTGTTCACAATAGTCACAACCCTCCATGGCACAGTGCACAAACTGTTAGATCTCAGGCAGAGTATATGTGTTCTCAATAGTCACAACCCTCCATGGCACAGTGCACAAACTGTTAGATCTCAGGCAGAGTATATGTGTTCACAATAGTCACAACCCTCCATGGCACAGTGCACAAACTGTTAGATCTCAGGCAGAGTATATGTGTTCTCAATAGTCACAACCCTCCATGGCACAGTGCACAAACTGTTAGATCTCAGGCAGAGTATATGTGTTCTCAATAGTCACAACCCTCCATGGCACAGTGCACAAACTGTTAGATCTCAGGCAGAGTATATGTGTTCTCGATAGTCACAACCTCCCATGGCACAGTGCACAAACTGTTAGATCTCAGGCAGAGTATATGTGTTCTCGATAGTCACAACCCTCCATGGCACAGTGCACAAACTGTTAGATCTCAGGCAGAATATATGTGTTCACAATAGTCACAACCCCCATGGCACAGTGCACAAACTGTTAGATCTCAGGCAGAGTATATGTGTTCACAATAGTCACAACCCTCCATGGCACAGTGCACAAACTGTTAGATCTCAGGCAGAGTATATGTGTTCTCAATAGTCACAACCCTCCATGGCACAGTGCACAAACTGTTAGATCTCAGGCAGAGTATATGTGTTCTCAATAGTCACAACCCTCCATGGCACAGTGCACAAACTGTTAGATCTCAGGCAGAGTATATGTGTTCTCAATAGTCACAACCCTCCATGGCACAGTGCACAAACTGTTAGATCTCAGGCAGAGTATATGTGTTCTCAATAGTCACAACCCTCCATGGCACAGTGCACAAACTGTTAGATCTCAGGCAGAGTATATGTGTTCTCAATAGTCACAACCCTCCATGGCACAGTGCACAAACTGTTAGATCTCAGGCAGAGTATATGTGTTCTCAATAGTCACAACCCTCCATGGCACAGTGCACAAACTGTTAGATCTCAGGCAGAGTATATGTGTTCTCGATAGTCACAACCTCCCATGGCACAGTGCACAAACTGTTAGATCTCAGGCAGAGTATATGTGTTCTCGATAGTCACAACCCTCCATGGCACAGTGCACAAACTGTTAGATCTCAGGCAGAGTATATGTGTTCTCAATAGTCACAACCCTCCATGGCACAGTGCACAAACTGTTAGATCTCAGGCAGAGTATATGTGTTCTCAATAGTCACAACCCTCCATGGCACAGTGCACAAACTGTTAGATCTCAGGCAGAGTATATGTGTTCTCAATAGTCACAACCCTCCATGGCACAGTGCACAAACTGTTAGATCTCAGGCAGAGTATATGTGTTCTCAATAGTCACAACCCTCCATGGCACAGTGCACAAACTGTTAGATCTCAGGCAGAGTATATGTGTTCTCAATAGTCACAACCCTCCATGGCACAGTGCACAAACTGTTAGATCTCAGGCAGAGTATATGTGTTCTCAATAGTCACAACCCTCCATGGCACAGTGCACAAACTGTTAGATCTCAGGCAGAGTATATGTGTTCTCAATAGTCACAACCCTCCATGGCACAGTGCACAAACTGTTAGATCTCAGGCAGAGTATATGTGTTCTCAATAGTCACAACCCTCCATGGCACAGTGCACAAACTGTTAGATCTCAGGCAGAGTATATGTGTTCTCAATAGTCACAACCCTCCATGGCACAGTGCACAAACTGTTAGATCTCAGGCAGAGTATATGTGTTCTCAATAGTCACAACCCTCCATGGCACAGTGCACAAACTGTTAGATCTCAGGCAGAGTATATGTGTTCTCAATAGTCACAACCCTCCATGGCACAGTGCACAAACTGTTAGATCTCAGGCAGAGTATATGTGTTCACAATAGTCACAACCCTCCATGGCACAGTGCACAAACTGTTAGATCTCAGGCAGAATATATGTGTTCACAATAGTCACAACCCTCCATGGCACAGTGCACAAACTGTTAGATCTCAGGCAGAGTATATGTGTTCTCAATAGTCACAACCCTCCATGGCACAGTGCACAAACTGTTAGATCTCAGGCAGAGTATATGTGTTCTCAATAGTCACAACCCTCCATGGCACAGTGCACAAACTGTTAGATCTCAGGCAGAGTATATGTGTTCTCAATAGTCACAACCCTCCATGGCACAGTGCACAAACTGTTAGATCTCAGGCAGAGTATATGTGTTCACAATAGTCACAACCCTCCATGGCACAGTGCACAAACTGTTAGATCTCAGGCAGAGTATATGTGTTCTCAATAGTCACAACCCTCCATGGCACAGTGCACAAACTGTTAGATCTCAGGCAGAGTATATGTGTTCTCAATAGTCACAACCCTCCATGGCACAGTGCACAAACTGTTAGATCTCAGGCAGAGTATATGTGTTCTCAATAGTCACAACCCTCCATGGCACAGTGCACAAACTGTTAGATCTCAGGCAGAATATATGTGTTCTCAATAGTCACAACCCTCCATGGCACAGTGCACAAACTGTTAGATCTCAGGCAGAGTATATGTGTTCTCAATAGTCACAACCCTCCATGGCACAGTGCACAAACTGTTAGATCTCAGGCAGAGTATATGTGTTCTCAATAGTCACAACCCTCCATGGCACAGTGCACAAACTGTTAGATCTCAGGCAGAGTATATGTGTTCACAATAGTCACAACCCTCCATGGCACAGTGCACAAACTGTTAGATCTCAGGCAGAGTATATGTGTTCTCAATAGTCACAACCCTCCATGGCACAGTGCACAAACTGTTAGATCTCAGGCAGAGTATATGTGTTCTCAATAGTCACAACCCTCCATGGCACAGTGCACAAACTGTTAGATCTCAGGCAGAGTATATGTGTTCACAATAGTCACAACCCTCCATGGCACAGTGCACAAACTGTTAGATCTCAGGCAGAATATATGTGTTCTCAATAGTCACAACCCTCCATGGCACAGTGCACAAACTGTTAGATCTCAGGCAGAATATATGTGTTCACAATAGTCACAACCCTCCATGGCACAGTGCACAAACTGTTAGATCTCAGGCAGAGTATATGTGTTCACAATAGTCACAACCCTCCATGGCACAGTGCACAAACTGTTAGATCTCAGGCAGAGTATATGTGTTCTCAATAGTCACAACCCTCCATGGCACAGTGCACAAACTGTTAGATCTCAGGCAGAGTATATGTGTTCTCAATAGTCACAACCCTCCATGGCACAGTGCACAAACTGTTAGATCTCAGGCAGAGTATATGTGTTCACAATAGTCACAACCCTCCATGGCACAGTGCACAAACTGTTAGATCTCAGGCAGAATATATGTGTTCTCAATAGTCACAACCCTCCATGGCACAGTGCACAAACTGTTAGATCTCAGGCAGAGTATATGTGTTCTCAATAGTCACAACCCTCCATGGCACAGTGCACAAACTGTTAGATCTCAGGCAGAGTATATGTGTTCTCAATAGTCACAACCCTCCATGGCACAGTGCACAAACTGTTAGATCTCAGGCAGAATATATGTGTTCTCAATAGTCACAACCCTCCATGGCACAGTGCACAAACTGTTAGATCTCAGGCAGAGTATATGTGTTCTCAATAGTCACAACCCTCCATGGCACAGTGCACAAACTGTTAGATCTCAGGCAGAGTATATGTGTTCTCAATAGTCACAACCCTCCATGGCACAGTGCACAAACTGTTAGATCTCAGGCAGAATATATGTGTTCACAATAGTCACAACCCCCCATGGCACAGTGCACAAACTGTTAGATCTCAGGCAGAGTATATGTGTTCTCAATAGTCACAACCCTCCATGGCACAGTGCACAAACTGTTAGATCTCAGGCAGAGTATATGTGTTCTCAATAGTCACAACCCTTCATGGCACAGTGCACAAACTGTTAGATCTCAGGCAGAATATATGTGTTCTCAATAGTCACAACCCTCCATGGCACAGTGCACAAACTGTTAGATCTCAGGCAGAATATATGTGTTCACAATAGTCACAACCCCCATGGCACAGTGCACAAACTGTTAGATCTCAGGCAGAGTGTATGTGTTCTCAATAGTCACAACCCTCCATGGCACAGTGCACAAACTGTTAGATCTCAGGCAGAGTATATGTGTTCTCAATAGTCACAACCCTCCATGGCACAGTGCACAAACTGTTAGATCTCAGGCAGAGTATATGTGTTCTCAATAGTCACAACCCTCCATGGCACAGTGCACAAACTGTTAGATCTCAGGCAGAATATATGTGTTCTCAATAGTCACAACCCTCCATGGCACAGTGCACAAACTGTTAGATCTCAGGCAGAGTATATGTGTTCTCAATAGTCACAACCCTCCATGGCACAGTGCACAAACTGTTAGATCTCAGGCAGAGTATATGTGTTCTCAATAGTCACAACCCTCCATGGCACAGTGCACAAACTGTTAGATCTCAGGCAGAGTATATGTGTTCACAATAGTCACAACCCTCCATGGCACAGTGCACAAACTGTTAGATCTCAGGCAGAATATATGTGTTCTCAATAGTCACAACCCTCCATGGCACAGTGCACAAACTGTTAGATCTCAGGCAGAGTATATGTGTTCTCAATAGTCACAACCCTCCATGGTACAGTGCTCAGCTAATTTTGATTTTTGCAGAATGTTCCTGATTTTGCCTCTTATTTTTTATTTGTTCTTCTTTGTTTGTTTTTCTGTCAAATTGCTGAGAGATGCAGTCACTAAATAATAAAAAGTGTTTGATAATCACTGCTATTAGTTTTTTATAGAATTTCAGCAGAAAATCTCATCTCCCAGATAAAGCCTTCAGGAGAAATCTGTTAATATCCAAGTATTTAATCATCTCCATCTCTGTAAGCAGCTTATTTCTTCTGTCCTCATGTGAGTAAAAATAATCAATTAGACAATGTTTCAGGATCTTGATATTCATCATAATGGACATCATGGTTACATGGTAGTTTTTCTTCTCCGCTAGCAGCTTGAAAGGGTAACGGTCTGTAATGGGATACTCCTAACGGACCATGGGACAGATCCATTTGGGCTGTTATGTGTTCCCATAAGGAGTCGTTTCTTTATTTTATTAAAGGACATGTAAAATGCTATCAGTTATTCTTTTATATCAGCGACAAATAAAGTATACTGACCCAAGCTGCACAACTGGGTGGACAGGATGAAAAAGGCATTTTATGTTGTCTGCAACAGTACTTCTAACCACCCTTCCAGGGTGAAATACTTTGTTATTACTTTATCCAAATATTTCCTTTGAACTTCCATATGGTTTCTTATATTCTATTTGTATATACTGTAAATGTTCCGTATACGCTATGTCTCATTACCCCTATTACATTAATTTGCCTGTAAGCTGTTCTGTTTTATAATACTTTTTCCTGTATAATGTGTAAATTACTACCGTGACCTTGTGCAATGTACTATTACGTATGTTTTTTGGAGCTTTTCTCAGTGGACTTGCACTAAAAGCAGGTCTTTTATTGCCCAGTCATTCTTCCCCAGTCAACAAATACAAATAAATAAATAAGTGTTGTCTTTCTTGCTTGATTGGGGTTAGCTATAGATATATACAGAGACTGATTTGAGAAACAGCAAAATAACTGTTCCGTGTTGCAAACTGTTCTTACGAGCATAAGATAAAATATACACCCAAACTCTATAGTCTTACATACCAGTCTAGGTTTAGTCTCAAAATAAATTCAGGCAGCTTCTGCCTAACATGCCTGTTCATCAGAATATCTCCAGACTGCCTTAGGCTCCCTCAAATTGGCCTTTTCTCTTCTCTTCTCTTCTCTTCTCTTCTCTTCTCTTCTCTTCTCTTCTCTTCTCTTCTCTTCCACACACACTACCTGACCTGTTCCAGACACAAAAAATCATAGGTTTCCTTTTCTCACATTAAATTAACTGGGTAATTACTTTTTAATAGCACTATTTAAAAAACCTCTCCACCTAATACAGTGACAGAGAAAGAGAAAGAGACATACCATTTTTTTCTTAAAGAACATGCTCTTTCTACAGCAGTATTTGCAACATTATTTGCAAGGCATCATTTTAACAAATCATACCACAGTACCATTTACAATATTTTTTATATGCCATTAATTTTGTCACTTTCTAGTGTGAAACCTGCCAAACTATGCTATAGATAGACAAATAACAGATGCACATACAAATACACACACACGTACATTTCCACACATGTATGTACATGTGCACTCATACACACACACACACACACACACACACACACACACACACACACACACACACACACACACACACACACACACACACACACACACACACACACATGCACATAAAGAGCAGAAGATGCTGAAACCTATGAATATGTTAGCAAGTCACATGCAAGTAACAAACTACCTATCACCAGTCTCTTGGCAACACCAAATAAAACTGGATAGCTTTTTCTAGTGTTGGCTACAAGTTTCTGATTGAAAACCAGATCCCAGAAATGGCAAATGACAACACAACATTCTCACTGCATGATTTCAGCCTTTTTAGAAGCATTAAACAGGATAAGATCATCTGCAGACTGTGTAATATAAAGGCTGGGAAAGTCAAGTAGTGAGTCGTCATTAAAAACAGAAGATGAGAGTAATCCAATTATCCTAGAAGGACACCATCATAGCAAGTACTATAATTTGAATCCACCTTATTCTGAATCACACAAAAAAGTCCTGTAGAGGTAAAACTGAGCCAGTGACCCTCATCAAAATCAAGTGTCAACTATTTTAAGTTTGACCAATAAATGGAATAGTCAACTGTTTCAAAAACTCTATTCAGAAAAAGAAATACTGCACTAGTAAGCAGAGCTTATTCTTGATTTTAAATGCAATGTGTTGCCCTGTAATTAGCTGAGAAAGTATTATAACCATTTCTGAATTTATGCTTGACATTGTGATAAAAGGCTACATGGCTTATGGTATTATCTATTAAGTTTCTCAGCTTAACAATGCTGTTATGTCTAACAGTGTTGCGAATATGGGAATCTGCATATTCCTGACATTGAGAATAAATATTTTTTTAACAAATTTACTAGAGACTTTGTATTCCAGATAGGTCAGAAGTCCTCTGGAGAATGAATGATATTTATATTTATTTATTTATTTCATTTTACATTTGTTTACTGAGGAAGTCCAACTGGGCAGGGTTGCCTGTTTTCAGCGTAGGTCCAGGGAGAAAAACTCCATACAACATGATAAGGGTCTATATTAGAACATCGAAGTTTCAAAACTTCGAATGTTCTAATATCGACCCCTATTCAGCGAAAGCTGAAAATATCAAAGCAACAGAAAACCAAATTTTTTCCTAAGGAAAGAATTTGGTTGTCCGTTTCTGTTGCTTCGGTATTTTCAGTGCTGTGGTGGAAAGTTATGGGTCGGGTTCAGGTAGGTGTGAGATTGATTGTGGGTTAGGTTAGTTAGGGTTAGGGTGCGGGTTAGGTATGTGTGCGATTGTGTGGACGTGAGGGTTAGGGCGGGTTAGGTGAGTTAGGGTTAGGGCGCGGGTTAGGTATGTGTGCGATTGTGTGGACATGGGGGTTAGGGCAGGGTAGGTGAGTTAGGGTTAGGGTGCAGTGAGGTGAGTGTGCGATAGTGACGGACCTTAGGGTTTGGATTAAGGTAAGTGTATAGTTAATGGTGTGTGTGTAGTTTAGTGCAGGGTTAGGTGTGAGATTTTAGGTGTATGTATGTGGATTGCTGTTTGTTTGGTGTGCTTGTGTTATGTGTATGTGTTTTGGAACAGCAAATTTTTTCCCTAGGAAAAAATTTGCTGTTCTGTATGTTCGATGTTTTCAGCTTTCGCTGAATAGGGGTCGATATTAGAACATTTGAAGTTATGAAACTTCGATGTTCTAATATAGACCCTATGATAATACATGTGACATATTATAATAATAATAAAATTTAAAGTACAACATAGAAAAGGTCAGTCAAAAGAAGAAAAATTTAGAAAGAAGTTAACAATTTTGTCAAGGATTCCCATATTCGCAACACTGTTAGACATAACAGCATTGTTAAGCTGAGAAACTTAATAGATAATACCATAAACACTGGTTTAGTATATAAGGCAATAAATTATATGGGTTTTGAAGTTATAGGAAGCCCTTCTAATAGATATATAGTGGATTAATTGGGCTAGAGTGGTCTTATACAAGTTATCTTGGGTCAGCACATGTACATATCCAAGACTTGGAGAGATAGGATTTTAACTGTTTTTTGAAACTGATTTTGTCTATCTGAGTCCTAACTTCAAGTGGGAGGGAGTTCCACATTTTTGCAATAGTACAAGAGTATAGGGAATCACTGGAGTTATATCTATTTTTGGATACTTCTACCAGTCCTTTATTGGTAGACCTTAGCTGACGGCTGTTGGTGTAATGATTAGACCATATAGGGCTGGAGTTTTGCTGGGGTAATAAAGAATTTGGTGAGCTAAGGTGAGTTGATCTAGGGTAAGTTAGGAAATTCCATCCAGGACAGTTTTTGAAGGGCTAGACAATGGTGAGATCTGTACGAAGAGTTAGTAGAGAATTTAGCTATCTTATTATATAACACATGGATAGTTTGTTTAGATTGCCTTTATTTAAGTTAACTAGGATGGGAGAGGCATAAAGTAATCTGGAGAGTAAGTGGGTTCTTGCTATGGTGGTTTTACTATTGGAGGTCAGATAGTTTTTGCATCTGCTGAGTGTGCCTAGTTTTTTGTGCACTTTAGTTATAGTTGAGCTATATATTTGTTGAATTTCGTATTTTGGTCAGTGATAACACCCAGTAGATTGGTATGTTCAACTGGTGTGATATGGGTGTTGTCAGAGGCAGTAACTGTGAAAGGGGGAATGGGATCTGTAGCTTTGGAGGGATGAAAAAGCATAAGCTGTTTTTTTGGGGTTGAGTATTAATTGGGAGTCAGCTAACCAGGTTTCAACTGCAGTAAAGGAATATTGGGTTATTTTCTGTAGAAGTTGGAGAAAGGGGTCAGAATTGTCTGCATATTGAACTAGGCTTGCATGAAAGGTGGCTTTATGGAGATTGTTTGTAAATATTGTCAAGAGCAGAGAACTGAGTATAGATCCTTGAGGCACACCTAAGGTGACTGGAAGGAGAGGGGATAGATTGTCCTCCCACTTAACAGCCTGCGATGTCAGTTAATAAGATAGTCTTTGAACCATAGGAGTTCAGAGTTATTTAGTTTAAGTTCTGAGAGAACAGTCAGTAGTTTGCTATGGGAGACTGTGTCAAATGCTTTGGAGAGGTTTAAAAAGACAGTTGATACTAGATCACCTGCATTTCATTGTTGATTAACATGATTGGTGAAACTGATAAGGGCAGTAGTGGTGTTGTGGCCAGGTTGAAAACTATGTTGAGTTTTGCTTAGGAGATTGTTATTGAGAAGGAATTTTAATATTTGGAAATGTATGCATTTCTGTAGGATTTTTGAGAGTGGGGACAGTATGGCTATTGGGTGATAGTTGGATAACTCGGTTGTGTTTCCACCCTTGTGTAGAGGCATTATATGTGAGATTTTCCAGAGGTTTGGAACTTTTTGATCAGAGATTGACCTATTTATGATTATAGAGACAGGGTATAAGATAGCTTTGGCTGCAATACCGAGATATTCTGCTGGGAGTTTATCAGCAGCCAAAGTAGTGGGTCTTAATTTGGGCAAGTATCTGTATATTGTACTGGTCTGGGCTTGTTGGAAGGAGGAATAGTTTTGGTTGGAAGGGAAGTTTGGTAATTGTGGGAGGGTTGTAAGTGGAGAATATGTTGATAGTTTTAAAATGGAGTTGGTAAAATATTCATTGAATTGTGTCACTGTTAATTATAGATGTGTCAGTGTTTGGAGTTGGGGTACAAATTTTGCCTGGTTGGAAAATATTATTTATGGCAGCCCAGAATTTTTGAGGGTTAGCTATGTGCTTTGTTTGTATATTGGAGTAATATGTTCTTTTTATCTGTTATTATTTGTTTTATGCTTTATTTCTTAATTCAAGAAATTGTTGCTTGTTATTATTAGTTTTTTTGTCATGCCAGGCGTCCCATGCTTTATCCCTGTGTTTCATTAGGAGTCGGGTGCTTTTGGTGAGCCAGGGGGCAGAGTTGGACTTTGTTCGAATTATTCTTGGGGGAGCAAGTTGATTAAGTATGTTCAGAAATGTGGAGTTAAAATAGTCTACAGCCTTGTCAAGGCAGAAGTTAAGTAGGGGGACCAGTGGTTTAGTGCTATTATTAGGTCTTCAGCTCTAAAGTTTTTTGTATAGTGTATTTGTTTTAGGGACTATTTTTAGTTGGTTTGATTTGTTGTCTTAGCAGAAGAGTAGGGAGGTGGTCACTTAGTGTGTCAGGCAATGTGCCAGAGTGTTGTGTCATTGATGGGTGATTAGTGAGGATCCTATCTAAAATGGATTCTTTTTTGGTGGCATTGTCAATCCTAGTGGGGGTTTGGATGATCTGAGTGAAACCGTGTAGGTTTATATGAGTAGTGGGGAGAGGTGAATTTATTAAAGTCCAGTCTATGTGGAAATCACCTAATAGGAGTGTTTCATGTGAAAGAGATTCAGATGCCCAGTGAGTTATGGATTCTAGCATATTTATATTGACCGCAGGAGGGATGCAAGAGTCTAATATGTTTTTGTTTTTACAGGTTAATTTTTTACCTTTGCGAATAGGGTTTCGGCGTTGTTGAAGGTAGGGATATTTATGTTAACAAGGTCAACTGTAAGTTTTTGCTTAAAAAGTAGGGCAGCACTGCCTCCTCTTTTAGATATATGGTCTTTTCTAAGTAGGCTGTATCCTGGTGGGAGTATTTCATTGTTTTTGTTATGTAGCATAAGCCATGTTTCAGTAAGGAGAACAACATCTGGGGAATAAAAGGATAGGGTTGCGTGCAGTTTGCCAATTTTGTTAAGCATACTTCTTATGTCAATGTTGAGAATTAAGAGGTACATGTGACAATAAGATGACTGTTATGCAGCTGAAACTTTCTGAGTACATTTTCTGATATTAGGTTCAAATTTGCATATATGCCAGGAGCTTGGGGTTAAGCAATGTTTGAATTTCTGCAAATTATTTACTTTTTTTCCTGGTAATGCCTTTAGGAGTCTGGCAACTTTCTTGGCTGTTACTGATTTGAAATTAAATTTTCATAAAAGTAAAAAATAGTTGGCAAACATGCCACTTTGAGAGATGTATTTCATGGCTGAGGCTACCATAGTAGCAAAATGTGTTTTCATTAAGTTAAAACTATACATTTTGGTTAGGATGGTTTTATGGCCTTTTGCATTGCAAGCACTTTCAACTATACTTTGTACCCTGTCATTTGGGAACCTAATCTCCTTCCATTATAGCTTTAGATCATCTGAATAAAGTTCTTGTTAAATTCTCTAGTAGGCAACCTTTGTTTATTGGTTGTTGTTCTATAGTTTCTTTTTGGTACCTGGAAATGGATGGGTGTTAATTTAAGTGCATTACTTAAAAATGCTCTTACAATGACAAAGAATAGCTAACATAAAGGAAGACAGCAGATATGCGTGAGCAGAGATAAAGAAGAACACCAAGCCAGGAATGGGCAAATTTGCAGACAGTGACATAAACTAGATAAAGTAATCTGGCGAGGAAGTGGGAAAGAGATGGTGGAATAAATGGTGCAACAGACAACAAAATAAAAAGATGAGTTACTGGAAAAGAGAATAAAAGTGTGAGGTAAGATGAAGAGGGTGATAATATTGGGGTATCTGAATCCACCAAGGTGAGACTGTGAGATTCTGAGCTCTACTCTATAGGAGGAGCAGAAGTTGAGTGGGGTCTTAAAGCAAGACAGCTTCAATTAACTGGTGCAGGATTGTACTAGTAGGAAAGAAAAATGGACGTGGTCCTAACCAATGTAGACAATGTCATGGATGTCTAAGAATAATATCTTCAGTATCTGCAAGGGATTTGCTAGCATATGCAATTGTTTATATGATCACTATTAGATGATAATTAATCTCAGCAACAAGGAGAAAAGCCAGAATGCTGGTGCCAAAATTACTTGATTTTCCAGTTTCTTGTTTGAAGTATTTTGCATTCTGAGCACTGTACTTTGCTCCCTGTCACAGACAAATACTGTGTCATTATGGATAATATAGTTATTAAATAATTACCATATAGTATTTAAAGAAATAAATGAACCTCCCACTGGAAGTGAGGCATCATGATACTTATTATTATGTAATTTCACTTCTCACCCTCTCACATAATAGCAGTAGCTATAACTGTCAGCCAATCCAGGGACTGTTATAATGTGATGGGAGCACTGACAATGATTTTCATTGCAACTGAACTCAGTGCTTAACCACTAATTTATTGTGATTTGACTGCAGAATGCACTAAAGGTCACATACTCCATTCTTGAATGACAGTTTTCTCTTTCAAGTATCTGTAAAACATGCTGGCACAACAGGACATGCATGTGTGAAATGTATTAATAGAACGCACTGCACACAACAATGCTCTTCATAGATTACCTTCATTTGTATATATAAAAGTGATCTGGGATGAGATCAATAATGAGCAGTAAGTCCGTCTCCTTATCAGATGCATCAGTATGCAGTATGCAAGGACAGGTAGTCGAAATATGGTTACTGTGGAAGTGTGAGGTGGAGAGTTACACTGTGTGTAAAAGCAAAGTGCAGTTACTTGAGAACAGTTAAATGATGATGTAAATAACATTTCATGAAGGTGTATTGCATGCCTGACAGCAACAAGATGAAATACATTACTGCAACTATTTTTTTTTTACTATTCTTGCAGCAAAACTTTATTGGAAAAAATTAAGGCAACATAAAAAAAAAACATATTAAAGAGCAACTATGTACAAAAAAAAAACAGTCCATACTGAAATTGTTTCTTTCACTTTGATCACATATAATAGAGTAAACATCAGAATGTTACTTTTGTTGAGGAAGATGAGGAGACAGACTATGGGTAAAGGTAAAGGATATTACATTTGCAAGATCTGTATTAAATGATAATCTGCATAGAGTGGCTGGGAGGTGCAGTAAGTCAGTCAATGTGCAATTGAAATACACTGCTTTTGCCATAATTTTTTCATTCTGATCACAGTACCACTTCAAAAGTGTAGAATGTCAAAAAATTGTTTATTTTTTGTGTGAAGAGACCAACTATTTGAAAATGCAGGGGATAATTACATTTGCTTGATTACCCTTAACAAATCACTGATACGGCTTACCAAAGAGACGGAGTGCACTTGTTTGACAGGAGCAAATGAAATACATTACCATGGCCTATATCACTTTGATCACAGACAAACATCAGAGATGCACACAGTCAGAATTTGGCTACTCTGGAAGTGGGGAGGCAGGCTATGTGAAGGTAACGGATATTACATTTTCCTGACAACTATTAAATTACGTACAACATGGCTTGTCACGGAGAAATAGCGAATGTATTTGAGAGCAAACAATTTAAATGTAATACAGCAAATATTGTTAATTTCACTTTAGTCACTATCATACAAAAGAGATCATATTAAAAATGGCTATCTTTGAGCTTGGGGAAGCAGGTTAGGCATGAAGCAATGGACATTACATTTACATGATTATCATTAAATATTTGTCAGCGTGGCTTTTCAGGAAAGGGCAATAAATGTGTCTGATAGCAACAAGTTAAAACATATCATTGTGATCTTTATTTTTGTCATTTTGATCACAACCAAACATTAGCTGTCATTAGTATGGAGGAGGCAGGCTCTGAATGAAGGCAAGGTACATTATATTTACTTGATCGTTTATTAAGTGATTGTCAATATGACCTGCCAGGGGGCAAAATATACACAGGTTTGAAAAGAACAAGTTGCATTGCATTATCGTGGGCATTATTTGTCACTTTGATAACAGTCAAACATTATAGGTGAAAATAATTAGAAAGTGACTACATTTTGGGTGTAGGGAGACAGTCAGTGCTGCTGTAACTTGAGCACAGTTAAACAGCTTAAGCAATCTCTATACTGACTTGCCAGGAGCAGTGTGTGCGTGTGTGTGTGTGTGTGTGTGTGTGTGTGTGTGTGTGTGTGTGTGTGTGAGTGTGTGTGTGTGTGTGTGTGTGTGTGTGTGTGTCTATGTATGTATCTGCCTGTGTGTCTGAATGTCTGTGTGGGGGACAGAATATGTTTTAAAAACATCTCAGATCTTATTTATGGACAATTTATATGATGATTCCTTTGCTGTTAGTAAAGATCTATCACGTCAGAAAGGTCATATTCTGCTGGAGTAGTTTGAGTGTAAAAAGGAAATGAAAAAAGTGTTTCTAATATTTTAAGAATTCAGTGAAGGTAGATACTCTGTTTTGCTTTATGCAATATAGCATTATAATTTCACAACATCTCTCCTGCAAAGAAAGCAAGCACATTTCCTTTTTTGTCATTGAAGCAAACACTTAACACAGAAAATCATAAATATGCAACACTCTTGCAAGAGCTAAAACCACTTTACATTTGCCTCTGAAAGTGAAATCGTAAGCATGTGAATCACATAGGGAAAAAAGAAAACGCTGCCAAGAATTGTGAAATAGCATTTAGAAACCCAGCACCCAGCTGTTCCAATTCATAAGAATAGATTATAACTGAATATCTGCATTTGTCGCCCAAAAGTATGAGAAAATGTCAAACTGTTTCAAATATACAACTGTGATCTGATAGGCTTAATTTAAAGGCTTACACAAGCATCAGAATGTGCATGGCTGGGAGGCATGGCCAAGATGGTGAGCAGTTAAAAGCACTGGTTTTTGTTGTGCTTCATTTTAACATCTCTGACAGGATTTTTACTAAAAATCTCAAATAGAATGTTCCAAAACTTGATGGATTTATAGTTGAACATCTGCTGAAAGATTTACTATAAAAAATAACAAGTTTGAAACTCTTTTAATTGCTTTTTCCTGTCAAAAAACTAGAAAGAACTAATTGTCTTAGGATAAGCCACTCTAATCTCAATGTACAGGACAGTACTATGACAAAAGACATAAAGGCTATACTAAGTAACATCAGTGAGTTATCTGTAAAGACAGATAAATTAGAAAACAAAATGGACAATTTTAAACAGGAATGTAAAAAACAAGATGAAGTGCTGATTGAATCTCTTAAACAACAATCACCACAAATCTCAAGTATAGAAGCGGCAATGTTTGATTTTGATGGAAGACTACTTGAAAATGAGAATAACACTGAATTTCTTTGGAAACAAAACAATTTATTCTGGGAAAATAGAAGCCTTAGAGAACAGATCTAGAAGGAATAACACCAGGATTTATGGGATTCCTGGAAAAGAAGAGGGAGACAGTATGATTCAGTTCCTTAATGCTGGCTGTCTAAAACTTTGAATCTGCCCGAAACTTTTTCCTTTGACATCAAAAGGGCATATAGATCCCTTTCTAATTCATGTCAAAAAAAAAAAAACACCTTTACCAAGGTCAGTGATCGTAAGATTTTTTCAAGTCAAGATAAGGATTTAGTCTTAAATTCTGCATGGACTAATTATCCAGTTAAAATTAAAGAAAATACTATAAGATTTGACAATGGGGGAAATCAGTAAAGCCTACATGGAGTGATTTTCCATGTAAGCATAGTGGCATGGCCCCAACACTGAAACCGGCAGCTGTGCAATCCAGTAAAAATATCAGAGGGGCATGCACTAGTGTCCGGACACAGAAGTGTCCGCGGAATGCAAATGAGTGAATTTCATGCAAATGATGTGAAATAAGGGTACTGGAGTGATCCAGCAAGCAGACAGGTAGTCGTGCAAACCCTGTGTTGGCGTCCAAAGTGTACACAGAAAACTACCATGTATAAGAAAGCAAAATTTGAAAAGGGGCTGTAAAACCCCATTTAGAAGGTCAGAGACTGCATATTAGGGCCAGATATTTGCAAAACTATGCCCTGTATGTGCAAAAAATGATGCAAAATAATTAAAACTGTTTTTTTAATAGTCATAACATGTTTGCATGCCACGCAGTGGAGTGCAAACATGCCGTTATAGAAAAAAAATATTAAAAACTGTAAAATCCAAAAAAAGACATATGTCAGAATAATGCATTATTGGGCCTTGCAAGCAGTATGTACAATGGTAGATTTCAGTGGCTAAGGAGCCAGGCCCTGGAATAGTGAAGTATCTAGTTTGTGTGCAAGAATCAGTATGCAAATGAGATAGGGTTACTGAATAGCAAAAATGGGCTACTGTGTGATAAAGTTGGTGTAGCCTCTGATCCATGTAGGTGTCCACAGAGGAAGTAGCTGACATCAGACGGGGGTGTGTCACATTGTGCTTAAGGGGATTGGAGCGCAGCAGTGCCCATTTGTGCACCACTCAGCCCAGCTAAGCAGGTAGGTGTGTCTACTGCTGCTAAGCTTTGTTTAGCTGCAGGGCATGTGTTTTAGTTGGTTTAAGCTATGCTGAGTGTGCCTGTGCAGAGGGTGTGTGTCCAGACTGCTGAGCAGTGTTTACACGAGTGCTGCAGATTTTTGATCCATGCTGCACTGCTTAGCAGGGAAGGCATTAAAAAAAAAAAAGAAAGGAAAAAGCCTGGGAAAGCCAGACATGTCTAAAGTACTCATAAGCCCTGTTGCACTAACACTGGGCTATTCAAAACCCACAATGTTTTACCTGGCAGGTGGACTGCATCATATTCAGCCAATCACACAGGTTGCATCTGCAGCACACCAGTATAAAGTATGCATACACCCTATAATCTGAATTTTTACCCATACTTTGCACCATTGTAGTACAGACTTGGGAATTTTAACTGGAAGAATGCTGGGGGCTGCTTCTGCTCTGCTACATGTGTGTGTGCTAGAGGCTGAAGGCATTGCTGATGCTGATATGGACAATAGGCCTAGACTGAGAAGGAGAAGAGTGTTCGGGCCCAAAGTGATCTTACGGGAGCTACATGAGCTGGAGATTGTAGAGTGCTACAGGGTGGACAGGGACATACCACAACAAGTCACCAAGCTTTGCCGGCCGCAACTCCGACCCAGAGCCAACAGAGGGGAACCCATCCCAGTGGAAATAAAGGGTGTGTAGCCCTTAGAATACTAGCTACAGGTACTTTTCAAAGACCAACTGGGGACATGATGGGGGGTCTCACAGGCATCAGCATCCAGGGTTCTCCACCAGTTCCTGGCTGTCATGCAAACACATGCCAGTGAGCACATTTATTTACCCCATTCCCCTGAGGAGAGGGCCAGCAGTATGAATCTCTTCCATCAGGTAGCACACTACCCTAAGGTACTGGGTGCCATAGACTGCACTCATGTTCACATCAAAGCACAGCCCAGTGAGGAGGTTAGAGTCTACATCAACTGCAAGGGGTATCACTCCATCAACTGCCAGGTCATGTGCAATGCCCAGGGCATTATCATGAATGTATGTACAGGCAGCCCTGACAGTTGTCACGATTCCAATATCTGGCATGCATCACAGCTGTACCAGACATTTCCCAGGGGGGGCATCCCATATGGCCATCTATTGGGGGATGCTGGCTAGGCACTGAAACCGTGGATGATGACACCCATCAGAAATGCACACCCACCTACTGAAAAATGCCTTAATGAGGCACATGCACAAACTAGGAATATCATAGAGCATGTGTTTGGGCTGCTCAAGTCATGGTTCCGCTGCCTCTATCTATCTGGTGGTGCCCTGCAGTACTCTCCAGCCAAATGTGCACAGATGTTCACAATATGTGCCATGCGGCACAATATGATACTGCAGAAACAGCTGCAGCAGGGTCATCACAGGGAAGGGACACATAGCTCCACACCAATGCAAAGGTTCCCACAGCCACAGCCACAGGGAGACTTGGCAGAGGAACCCTCTGCGCCTGTCCCCGTAGGCAGATGTAGGCATGCCCAGTATGCCCTGACCTTGACAAAGAGGCAATGCATAGCACATGCACTGACAACCTAGGGTCCTACGGACTGACACCTCACTCCGACTCACATACATAGTAAAAAGGATGCCAACCACACCACACGACCTGCACCTTACTATGTATTGGCTGTGTACTGTGTGCATCTGACAGAGGCAGCCCTGAAGCACTATTATCTCAACTGCTGCAGGCCCAAGGTAAGCTACTCTTCTTTACAATAAATGTATGGGATACTAGACTTATGGTAGCATATGTATGGACTTGCTACATGTATGGAAGGGAATAGAGTGGGCTACTGAGCTACCTGCAGAGAACTAACAGCTATGTGATACAACAGGCACCCTCTGTCCAATACTAGCTGCCCCATAATATGCAGTAGACCACAAGGCAGCAAAACCCACTGCACTATGCAAGGGAAATGACAAACAGCGGGATCATAGGGCAGACACATGACTGTCAATGCTACAGTCCCTAACCCCCAACACACCTGTGTTCCCATACAACTGCAGTAATAGCATTGTTTGCAAGGTTATAGCAGCAGACCACACAAACCCAGGGCTATCCCAACCAACCTTGCGAGATGTTCTATTTCCTCAATATGCAGGGGTCAACGTGTATGTCTGTCTGCTGTTGATAGTATCAGGATTTACACTTCACTTTCCAGTGGTTGGTGTGACTCAGTGGGATAAGTACATTAGCAAGGCTGATGGTGTCCATGGTTCGAAGTTGGCTGCACCTACAGTTTTGCATGTGAGATACTCCTGTGGTAGGAGTCACAAAGACTGTCAATATGTCACTATTGGTTACTGCAAGAAAGATGGGCAAAGCCAGAGAGGATGGAGGGGGCCATGGCTCTATAGACATTGCACACGCTCTGAGTAACCTAAAAGGTGTCTAGTATAACAGCAGCTTGGAACAAGTCAGAGTAGCAGCAGGATGTACAGGCCTTCAAGTAACTGCGTCAGTACCTTCAACAAGTCAGTGGGCACCATGTAGTAGTATATTACCAAAAAAAATCTTAAGAGCAGAGCAGACATATGGGGTGGAATGCTAGACAGCCTGCTAAACATATACAGTCAGAGGTGTGAAGTCTGTAACCCTGTGTATGTTGTTACATGATGTACCCCAGTCACAGCATACCCACAACTGCTTAGAACAGGAAATATGGACACAGCCATGATTAAGAGTGGGACAAAGGCCAACATATAAGGAGAAGGATTAACTACTGGCTAGACAAATGTAGAAAATGCAGAGAATATCAGGTCATGCAGTAGCCTGGGTTCCCTGCTGTGTATGCAGTCAGTAACTCAAATGTCTCTCATCAATACCTAACATCAATCTATAATGATTAGCCACTGAGGTACCAGAAAATCAAAATGCTGTGTAATATGTACCAGACATATGAAGCAACATCCTGTACAGTCTATTACAGTCTGTACACACCCTAGGTATGACTCAGATATTATGTGCAGCTCACAGCCGAGGAATCCCTTGGACATAATATCAGGGAGGTGCCAGACTGCTGAATCAGGTGCAGCAGCCAATTGGTTGCAGCACCCAAACTCCTGAATTGAAGTACAGGTAGGTCTGGCCTGGAGTCACCTTGGAATTACTGACAGTCATACTGGGCATGCTCAGCTACTGTCATCTCATGTCTGATGCCTCTGCTTAAAGAACTGGGATGTGAATATATCTCTGTGCATACAGACAGCTATGTATATGTATCTGCCTTTCCCTATTCCCCTCAGACATGATTACCCTAATCTGTTAGAATGTGGCACATATAGATATACATAGATAGATATATAGAGGTAACACATTATTCACACACACATATATATATATATATATATATATATATATATATATATATATATATATATATATGTATATATATATATATCCATATCCACATAAAGGTGCAGAGTGATGTAGTGCTGCAGCCACTTGTACACTAAATGTAACCAGCGGTGCATGCAACTATTAGTGTGAGCTGTAGAGTATAATAGTAGTTAGGAAGATGTTCTTATCTGACATCAGCCACCGTGTGTGTGTGTGTGTGTGTGTGTGTGTGTGTGTGTGTGTGTGTGTGTGTGTGTGTGTTTGTGTGTGTCTAGATATTATCCATACAGCAGTTCAAACATGCCCATCAGGCCTATGTCTGTGCTATGGCCAATCATTTTATAGCCTTGTGATTAGCATTCTCTACAACAGTGTCTTCCATGGCAACAGCTGCTGATGTCATCCACCTTAACAGCACTGGCAAACATTTGTAGCACACATAAGCTCTGTGGTGCATGTGATAAGTAGTCAGTGTTACAGTATATACTACTAGATAGGTCGGGGTTCTAATCTCAGACAGGGCAACTGTGTGTGTGTGTGTGTGTGTGTGTGTGTGTGTGTGTGTCTGTGTGTCTGTGTGTGCGTGTGAGTGTAAATATATTCCCTTGCAATAGTGCATCTGTTCTGCCTATCTGCATGCAATGGTTATACATTTTGAGGCCCTGTCAACCCCCATTAGCCTCCTTTACAGGGCCTGCTAATGTCATCCACCTTAACAGCACTGGCAAATATTTGAAAGATGCATAAGCTCCATGGCGCAAGTGATAATTACTAAAATCAACAAAAAAGGCAAAGAAACAGAAAACAATCATCACTTTAATGACAAATAAAGTAAGTGCTTTCATTAAGTATGTTACCAAACTTCTTCAGACAAAATTCAAAAGTACAATGGACCATTAAATAATTTGCCTAAACAATCATGTAGTATAAGAAATATTCACATGTTACTCTGAAAATAAATCATGTGATTCATCAGAGAAGTAGGTCATATGATTCATCAAAGAAAGCAGATCATTGTGTAAAACAAGAACATTCACATAAAAACTTTTTTTTTGTTGCTTCCTGATATAAACAACTATTATAAAAAAACTAAAAAAACAAAAAACACCAAAGCACACTCATAAACTGAATTTGCAATTTTTACTAAGAGATCAACTTTTCAATTCAACTGAGTTCAGGGTGGCAAGTGTGTATAATCCACCGTTGATCCCAGTTATTTCTTTATTTGAACAAATTTGTGAGTTGGATGTTAGAAACATGTTTTCTTTGGTGAATTTGAATTTTAAGGACTTAAGTAATTTTTTCTTTGAATGACTGGGAAGGTTTGCAGTTGTTAAGAATGAGTGGAGTATGTATTATGAAACCGGACAAAGAGGTTGTGTTCATGGAAACAGAGGAATATAGTAGTAAAACGCTTGAAATGTTATCCGATGTTAACAACTATGAGCTTGTTTCTTTGAATGAGCTGAATATAGCTTACAACAGGTTAAAAATTTATGTGAATGATTTGTTTATAGAATCTAGAATTAACATTGATGTATATAATTATTTTTCTATGCCAGTTTCACAAATTCCAATAATATTTGGAATCCCAAAAATACATAAAGATGCGACTAATCCACCTTTGAGGCCTATTGTGAATAGTAGGAACTCTATCATATTCCCTCTGGCCAAATATGTGGATAGTTGTTTAAAGAAATATGTTGACATGGAACCCCAAATATGTACAGCCTCTTGGTCTTTCCTAGAGAATGTTAACAATTTTGTATATGATGAGGAATTCAATTTAATAACGATAGATTTGAAAGATCTATATACCACGATTCCCCATGATGTTGGGAATGAGTGGGTCTATTCAATGTTAATGACTCAGGAATGTGACCAATGAGGATATTTTGTTATTACAAGAATTATTAGACATTATTTTAACTAATAATTTTTTTCTGTTTGAAGGAAGATACTTCCTTCAAAAGAAGGGGGTAGCTATGGGCTCCCCTTGTGGGGCCAGTTTTGCGAATTTGGCCATGGCATTTTGGGAAAGAGTTCATATTGACTAACAACTTGTTTTCAGGCATGGTGAAATTTATGCACGCTCTTTGAATGACATTTTTGTTTTATTCCATTGTGAGGAAACACAGGTTAAAGAATTTTTGCTGTTTTTAAATGACTCCACCCAATTTTTAAACTTCACTCATTCATTTAGTAAAGATTCAATTTTATATTTGGATATTGAATTAATGAAGGATCATGTTAAAATTGGTATAAAGCTAGTATTTTTAGAAAAGCAACATACTCAAATTACTTTTACACTATTTCAGTGCCAACCCAATTCAACAAAAGAGGTCAGTGGTGAAGGGTCAGCTTGTGTGGGCAGCTAGAATGGTTTCCACTCAGACTGATTTTTTGATTGAATGTGACCTCTTGGTTAACATGTTTTTTTTTAAACAGGGATAACCCTTATGGTCTTAAAATAGGCACAAGGGTTTTACAAAGCAATTTTACACAATTCAGCTTGCCCCCAAGTACCATCTGGCCAGGACGAGCATACAAAGTACACAGTAGATACCCTTTTTGCTAGTGTTCCTTTGTTTATTACTCCTTATAGTATGGATACCCTTGGAATTAAACAGATTATCATAAAGAATTGGGGTCTTTTTTCATCAGATGTGGCCTTTGATGCTATAGAGAATTTTAAACCTAAATTTATTTTCAAAAGGGGTCAGAATTTAAAGAATTTGTTGGAATCTCATGTTAGACCTAGCCCCAGAATAAAAGGGATGTTTAAATGTGAAGCATGCCCTTATTGTAAACATATTGGAGAGGGCAATAATTTTGTGATAAGGGATTGAAGATATGAGACAAAAGGTAGGTTTAAGTGCAATTCTTGCAGTGTAATTTATTTAGCTAAATGTCAAGTCTACCCAAGTTTTTATACTGGCAAGACAGATAGAAAGTTTAAAGAAAGGTTATACGAATATATTTATAGTATAAGGAAAGAGAAGACCGAGAACGCCTTAGCCAATGATGTTACCTTACACCCAGGTCACTCCTTTGTTTTTTGAGTGATAGACCAAGTAGTTAAGGATGTGAGGGGAGGCCCCTTTTCTTTGAAATTGGATTTGCTAAAATTAACCTCGCAACTTAGATGACAGGCTTATGTGTTACCTGGGCTTAATGACATTAAAAGTTTGTTGAGATGAAGAAGTGTTTCCAAACACACTTATGGTCATTACATTTCAGGAGTTCGAAGATTTCAATATTGTTCAGGGATTTGTGAAGACTAGTATTTTTTAACTATTGTTTATCTACTTTTCTCATTGTTTTTAATGTCATTTTTTATGTATACTTATTTATGAAATTGTACTTTTCAAGTTCACAGTAATAGATTCTTATAATAGTTTTTTATAATAGGAAGCAAAAAAAAAGTTTTTGTTTATGTGAATGTTTTTGTTTTACACCATGATCTGCTTTCTTTGATGAATCATATGACCTACTTCTCTGATGAATCACACAATCTATTTTAAGAGTAACATATGACTATTTTTTACACCACATGATTGTTTAGGCAAAGTATTTAATGGTCCATTGTACTTTTGAATTTTGTCTGAGGAAGTTTGGTAACATACCTAACGAAAGCGCTTACTTTATTTGTCATTAAAGTGCTGATTGTTTTCTGTTTCTTTGCCGTTTTTTATTTTAGTAGTTGGTTTTACTTTTTATGAGTTTAGCAGACAATTAGTACTCAGTGTTGCAGTATATACTACTAGATAGGTAGGTATTCTAATCTTAGAAAGTGAAACTCTGTGAGCATTTGTAGGTACACAACACCCAGGTGATACGTATCAAGGGTGGCATGGCTTGTTACAGGGTATGCATGCAGGAGTATGCTGCCCACCCCATTCCCCCTGACACACTGCTCTACACAGACACACCTAGGTAACCATGCACGTATAAAGCCTTTCATTGCTGACGTCATATTTCTACTTTGCTACCATGCCATCCTGAGCTGTTGTATTGCCACCGAGTCTCCACAGCATAGTCACTCATACCCCTGCAACAGAAACATAAAGAATTCTGAGAGACACGTCAGTCTGTGACACCTTTGCCAATCTAACATCACGCAACAAATGAATAAACACGTTAATGTGCACTCATGACACTTGCCAGCAGACAGCAACTGCCATGGCATAACAGAACCACAGTAAACAATGTCATCTAATGTACTATCGTCACCTTGTGCATTAGACACGTATTTGCATAGCCCTGCATAAATGTTATGGATAGCAGGGATGTGGCACAAGTATCATCATATGCACATGGAGGTGCGAGGGTGCCAGAGACCTAGACTGTGCCAAACAGTTAACATCATGAAGGGGTGGTGGTCAGCTGGGCCATGGAGAGGTGCCTTGTGTGTCTGTTGGTGACCTGCATGTGACACTGTTGTATGAGGGTGTGCGTACACAGTCAAGCCATGTGCTAGCCCTACACATGGCTATATTGGACTGCAGTTAATCGTACATGGCAGACTGGACAGTTCACTATCTCTGCCCAAGAACATGGGAACTGGCTCTGCCAGGAGTGGCACTGGTACCACTATGCCCAGGGTAAGATGCAGTACTAGTCACTGACAGTGACTGTTGTCTGCTGGGCCCATTTCCCACACGGGACCATGTGCCAATGGCCTGCCACATCATGTTGTGGACAGCAGCCTCCCTTCTGCAGTGCTCGAGGTACTGTCACTATGGGAGTATGAGTGTGCATGGCCACGTGGACTCTCAGCAAATGTTGTTGCTGACCTACGGCCATGTGTATGATGCCCTATACCCACCACATGTTCTAGCACAGACAATGAGTAGTCAAGGACTGCCAATGTCTCACCCCACCATCTGTCCACTACATCAGTAAAGCAATGCATGGTATCACCAATGTTGTGGATGGAGTCACGGATACCAGACAGTGATGCATCCATGATCCTAAGCATCCATCTGGTGTTGTGTTCACAATGTGCCTGTGGCTCCATGATGGACTGAATCATGTGACGATTGACTTGTGCTGTGTCACCCGTGACAGGTAGTGGATGGGCAGCAGTCCTCCTTTGAGCACCCTGTCAATCTGCCTGTGTGGGGCATGGCCAGCTCTCTGACTATGGCTAGTGTCTACAGTCACTGATGCCATAGCCACCAAAGTCTCCTGTTTGATGCTGCCAAACTCTGACTGTCCAATATCTGTGGCTGAAAGGGACTGGATATCTGTGGTCATACTGACTGTGTGTGGAGACATTGGGGGAGGAAGTGGGATGTCAACCCATGGGACAGATTCAGCCCTCAACAACCCCACCTGTGCCTCACTATGGCCATCATCATCATCAGAGTCCAATGGAACACCGACATCAGGTTGTGAGGGGGACACACTCCAACCCCAATGGTCACCTGTGATGAGGAAGACAACATACCTACATTAATACCTGCACTATTATATCTGCTGATCCACACACACATGTACAGGTGAGGTGCCACAACTGCAGTATACATACCACATGTTATTTCTGATCCCATGCACAACACACAAGCAGACTACAACATACACAGACAAGGCAGGCCATTAATAACATGCACTGCAGCTATGTGCAGTTAATGTTGC
The DNA here is from genome assembly GCF_019279795.1 of Protopterus annectens. Taxonomy (NCBI): domain Eukaryota; kingdom Metazoa; phylum Chordata; order Ceratodontiformes; family Protopteridae; genus Protopterus; species Protopterus annectens. The sequence continues at coordinate 471,022,990 of NC_056745.1, read as the reverse complement.
CAGTACTATACACCTGTGAGTTAAGTGATATATCAGTGTATGTGATGGACCTACATCTAAAACACAGTGCACTTGTCTCCACCATACTATTGCCCCCATATAGCAGACTGCAAATACCTTCACAAAAATAAGTGCAAATATGTTACAGTTCCTGCAAATATGCTACTGTGAATACTGATTCAGTGCACTGCATTGAACCCCTCCAAAACTGAATATACAAGTATTGCACTCTGGCTAAGCATAACAGTTGTGTCAATGGTAAATGGGCAGCCCTTAACATTCTTAGGGTATATGTGAGCCATGCCAAAACAGTTTCACACTGACCGGCTACAGGATGTTGGACTCTGGCTATGTACCTATGAAAAAGTGAGGGAGAGATTTTGTCAGCAAACACAAATGTGGCATTGTTACAGGATGATATGTGCATATATCAATATGTAGAGTAAGAACTGTGATACTGCCCACATTGCTGACATTCTTAATATGTGTGGACAAGTGTGCATTATAAAACAAACCTTCCCCACAAATGCAGATCAACCTGATATCCTTGTACTGGTATGCAGTGGCTGCCACAATGACTGCTACAGTATTACAGTGATGAACACAGGAGCCTTACCTGGATGCTCCTCTGCTGTGGAAGCTGTGCCACCGACCTCCATGACATATGGGGTGATGGATGCTTGGGAGCTGGTGGTTGATCCTAGGTTTGCGAGGATCTCCTCTGTGGTCAGGAGTGGTTGTTCTGCTGCAGGCCCTCCACCGGTAACAGTATGGTCTCTGGCCACAGCAGTGGTGTTTTGCCATGCAGCATTTATCATATTGGTCACGTGGTGTTGGACCTGCTCGTAGCTTCTTTCCCATAGCCCTACATGGTTAACTGATGCGATGAGGTCAGCCCACATTGCAGCACATAGCTCCCAGTTCTGGAGACTCTGTAACAGCAGGATGTTGTGATGCAGTCTGAGGCCATCCAGGATCACTTCATTTTTGGCAGTAGAAAAAGGCAGGTGCCTACATCTATACATTATTTCTGAAAGACAAGAAGAGGGGAACACATCACAGGACCACATACATTGCTCTCTGCTATGTACACACCCTGCACATCCAAATTGGCCAGCACTGTCCTCAACTAACTACCACATGATACCCCGCCATCTATCAACACGGTATGTATGTGGCTATCAGCAACATAGTGGCAATACATCCTGCATTTTCCTGCTCATCTTGCTTTTTCCTGCTACTTGCCACTTGTTCTCTAAAGTGTTCAACTGCATAATTTCTGTTGCATTTATTACTGCTTGTTTATAGCCTGTCTAAATTGTAAGTGTTATTGTAAGCCTCTTACGGTTGGTGTAAGCACTTAGGCTTTAGGCCCACACCTTAGGTCTCCCTGGCCTTTCTACCTCAGATTCTGACAAATATGGATGGACAATTTCTTACAGTTTCTCCTGCCATTCTGGTTGATATGGGCATCCTGACAGAGTGTAGCAACTGCCTCATGTCCATGGGCAACCATCTACTATCACCATCTAGGAACACAGTTTGTGAGAGATGCAATTACATTAGGAACGTAGAGTCCATGCTCTCTCCCTCTCAAGCCAGTATATCTGGCATAGGAAAGGTTGTCAACACAATCACTACACCTCAAACACCACCCACAACTACACAACAAAAAACCCACATATGTGGATGTCCTCAACGTAAGCATACCCAAACAAAGGAGGCCTTTGAGGCAGAAACACATGTAATCTCCACAGCCCTGCACACCACATACCATGCATAGTCCATACATCTGTGTCTGACAGCCACTAAAGCTTCAGCAAAACTCTACACATTAGTCATAGGAGACTGCATTGTAAGGCACAAAGATGTGCCTCTCACCAGGCTGGATAAGGAGAAACTCACGGTTAGTTGTCTTTCAGGTGCCAGAATCTGCCATATCACATATGCACTGAAGTTTCTCAACAACAGGTACTGTTATGACTCTGTCATACTCCATGTTGGTGTGAATGACTTGAGACATACCTGCCTGGACTATATGTAGAGAGATATGATTGAGCATGCTGATTATGTGCCCCAGGCAGTTATGTCCCTAGCCTTAAGCAGTGTTTTGCCATCACCCAAAATGATGCCTCAATACAAACTGGAAATTATTGACTTTAATGATTGGCTTAGTTTCTGGTGTCATTCCAGGGGGATCCAGTACCTGACAGCCTGGGAAGATATGATTGACAGACCACGATGCTTTGCCAGAGATGACCTGCATCTGTCTCATCTAGGCTTCAGGCTTCTGGCAAAGGTTCTTCCCTCCCCATGGTTCCTTTATTAGGAAAAGTGATGAAGTTAGGACTACCAACATAAAAATGTCAACAAAACACAACATAAAGGTCATGCTGCTATACACTAGGAGTCTAAACATGAAACTGCACTCATTGCAAGCATTATTCTCTCTGGAAAATGCTGACATCTGTGCAGTCACAAAACCATAGTTCAAAGCTGCAGAGAGCACCCCAGCTTTACCTGGTTACCCATCCTATCATACATCCATATCCCAAACAGTGGCCAGTAAAGCCAAAGAAGTGGGGGTTTCAATATATGTCAAAGAAATACACACCTCCAGGCTGGTCAAGCAGGCTGACACACACGAGACACTTCAGGTACAGTTACCTATTGACAAGATCCCTATTCAAACATGTATATCTACCGGCTCTCAAATCTGACTCAAAATGCCCATTCCGTCTATATGGACCTTTTTTACTCTATCAGGATTCAACCCTTTACCCTGATCCTGGGTGACTTTAACTACCCAGACATAGATTGCAAGAACTACTCATGCCAGCACACAAAATGGCCAGAGATTCATCAATTTTGTCAATGCAAACACCTTGGAACAACTACTTGATACTCCCACAAGAGGTGTAAATATCATGGACTTGATATTAAACAACATGAGTAACCCCTGCAGCATCCCTACAGTATCATCTTCCCTAGTGATATCTGCCATAAAACAGTCACTATGGAAGTCAGCATCTCCCACAATAACAGCCCTCATCACTGCCATCTCAAAGGCATAAAATACAGCCTCCATGAGACCCGATAATATCCAAAACTGCATCCTACATGAACTTAGGCATGAAATTGCAGCACCATTAGGCACTGTATTCAATCAAAGACTGAGTACTGGCTTTGTCCAATCCAAGTGGACAGTCACTGTCATCCCTTTACACTAATGTGGAGTGTCCACCGATCCAGGAAATGATAGACCCATCAGCCTAACTAGCCTGATCTGCAGGGCCATGGAACAGATTATCATGAGCCTCATTATTAAGGACACTGGCAATCTCCAAACACTCGATCACACACAGTTTGGCTTTGTCAAGAGGTGATCATGTCTGTTAAATTTGGTCACCCTCTTTGAGAATGTCACCAAAGCTATGAACGAGGGGAAGACAGTGCACACTGTCTACCTTGACCTGGCCAAGGCCATCAACACTATTCCCCACATGGCCATAATAGATAAAGTCTCTCAACTAGGCATCAATCCATATGTTACCAGATCGGTAGCAAACTGGTGCACTGATACAACCAACCTAGTCAATATAGGGGAAGCCACCTCAAGCAGTAGTTCTGTAACAAGCGGCAGACTCCAAGGTTCTGTCTTGGGGCCTCCATTGTTTGGGATATACTTATCTGAGGTGCAGGGCAAAACCAGTGGGCTATGGCTGGCCAAGTTTGCAGATGACTGCATGCTGGGTGCTGTCTCCACATCTCCTAGTGATGTGGACATCCTCCAATAGGGTTTCACTCAGACAAATGACTGGTGCCAGAAACATGGCCTCAAGCTGCATACCACAAAATGCATCATCATCCCCTTTGGGAAGAGTGATATCCCTACAAATTATCACAGTAATAACAATGTTTTAAACATGCAATCAGTCATGAGGGATTTGGGGGCATAGGTTGACAGCAACCTGACATGTGACCACAATGTTGCTTCCATTGTATGGAAAGCCTTCTACATGGCCCACTCCATCAATAAGGTATGTCATCCAGGGACAAGGAGGTCATAACATCCCTGTAATCTTCCCTAATAAGGCCCAGTATTGAGTACAATGGCTCCTTTTGGCATGTACCTTGCAAAGCACATGCAGCAGCTGGAGAAACCACAGAGGCTCCTCACCAGAAGAATCCAGGGCATCAAGCATCTACCATACACAGATAGGCTAAAAGTCCTATCCCTCTACTCAGTTTCATACAGACTCCTCAGAGGTGACCTCTATCTGGCATACAAAGTTATCACAGATCCCACCTTGATGGGAGTGCTACATATCCACAAGTCCAGCTCTTCTCAAGTAACCCACACATGTGCCCTCAACCTGGTCTGTGACATCAACAGAACTTGTCGGCGGGACAGATTTGAGTCCCAGAGACTCACCCATCTGTGGAATAAACTCCCTCTGCACGTCAAGCAGAGTACCTCTCTAGCCCTTTTTAAGTGCAATATGGATAACTGGATGGGAAACAGGGCATGCACCCTTGGGATTCCAGCTGTGTCCCTGTTGGACTGGGGCATCAGGTGCTGACTTGTATTAACATGGGCTAAACTCTTGGCTAGGCTTCTAAGGACCTCAGGGTCAATAGCCTAATAACCTCTTATGATTCTATGAATACCGCTTATGGCCCTGTGTGCTGTGACAGAGTGTGTTTTTATGTCTTCACTCCCATCAATGCTGTCTACTGTGGTGTGTCCCCCTATGCGCGATGTCCCAGTACCATGTCATACAGCCACTATCGGACAAATAGGTGAGTATTACTACAAGTATATGGAGACAGTCCAGCAACATCTATGTGATGGAATGATAGAACTGCAAACATGCTGTAGGGTATCTCCCCTGTAGATGTCCAACTTCTGCAGTACACAGATGTTTGCAGACTGTGTACATGTGCCTGATATATGTGCACCCTCTGCCAGAAAAATGTGGATGTCTGGCAAATGGTTGGACAATACTTAATGGTTGTTCTCCAACTGTGGGGAATCTGGCTTTCACCCTCAGAAAACAGTTATGGTACAGTAATATCTGGTACTGTAGTCATTCCCTTACCTTTTATGCTCAATATGTAGACTCTGTCACTGAGGTCAGGCCTGTGTCACCCCACTAGTACTGGCTATGACCTGAAGTCCTGCAGTAGGGGGCCGTCAGGTATGCTAGCCATAGCTCTCATGCAATGAGATACGGAGGTCAACTACACAGTGAGCTAGCCAGAGTAAATCAGAAACAATCAGGGACACCAGAACAATGTTGGAACTATTCCTGTGTGACATTCACAGACTGAGAGGAGCTGAATGACAGTACATCATGTGATATGCCAGCTGTGTCCACCATTACCTGCTGTCACTATTGTCTAACATGTAATCCAGTAGCATTCGTACATGCGCCAAACATTGCAGGAGGGACTCAGAGGGCCAGAGCTGTGATCTATGTCAGAGAAGACAGAGTTGAAGGGGAAGCCTGTAGGTGCAGAACAGCTGACTATCAGCAACATGTCATTCCAAGATATGTAATACAGACCTGCTGTTGTATTCCCTAGTCCCCATAACTGCATCCTCCCATCTGCTTCTCATTACGTGGGAGTTTCTGTTACATACCTGGTAGAATGCTATGCTCCTTTTTGCACAGAAATCCTGAAGTATAATGCTTGTGATATTGCAGTCTGTCTCTGTAAAGCAAGTCACAGACCTGTTTACCCTAGGCAGCTGCTTGCCTTTTGCAGGTAATGCTTATGAACAGGTGATTGCCTGTGCACCAATAAGTGGCTCAGACTTGCTAATTGCATCCAGAACAGCTGGGTTGCAATTTCCTTAGCCAATGACATGGCACAACAGTGCAATATTTAAGGCCTTCATGTAGGTCTTGGCCCCTTTCCTAGGGTTTGAGTTGGATATCACTGAGGTGTGGAGACTACAGCATCACAGTGGGTAGGTATAAATACTGTTCACTGTTGGGATTTATGTGCTATGTCCACAGTTTTGCATGTTATGTTTGGCGACTGACAAATGACTTTCTGATTATGTGGCAGTTCAGTGTTAAAGAATGTGGGATGAGGTCAGTAAGGGGGAAGACAGATGAGAGTGTCATACATCATACACATCAGAATATGCATGCTGCTGCAGTAGATGCTGGTCTTTCAGTTGTGTATGTTTGTTGGGGCAGACTTTTGACACATGTCCTTGTGACCTGATCTGTGCCCCCATCCCTTCATGTATGGGTGTCGTGTGGATCTCTTCTTCTACGGGGTTGTAAGATATGATAGGTGTGTAGCAGGTAGCTGTACATAGTGCTGCACCTGTTGCAGGCTGCAGCTGCTGCTTTTTGCCCTGGACTCATACTGGGAAGTATGAACACATTGGAGGACTGCAAGCTGTATGTGTATGTGAGGGAGCAGTGTCAGCTCTGTTGTTACAGCAGAGCCAGGGTGAGGGTACCCATAACAGTCCAGGTGAGGCATGTGCTTAAGGTACATATTTTATGTAACAGTGCCAGTCAGAGAGTGTTAGGTGACATATAGGTAGCCTAGACATATTTGTGCAGTGTATCCCTACCTACAGGCCTTTGACATGCTAAGATGGGTAGCAGTGCATGCAGTAGCAGCAACCCATTTTGGTTAAAATTGCAGTTCTCAGTCATTATCTGTTGCATTCGCAAGCATGTAATTGAAGTGCAACACACTGGATTCAAACCCAGGACTGTGGATGGCAAAATGTACAGCATGTTAGGGATTTAACAGACTGAGCGACTGCATCAATACTGCAACAGGTGTATTTCCAAGATATATGTGCATACATGCAGTCTGTTACACAGGACTCACATTAGCATGCTTGTTTGGATGGATATGACGTGACACTGAACTGTCTGGCATGATTTTCTCACCTCACTCTGCACTGACTTGTCAGTACTTTAGTGCACAGAAAAGGCTTTGTGACAACCATGCCAAAAGTAGGCACACAACTGTGGAGATTCTGCAACAGTCTGTGCAGTTGACAGCTATACCTGCTATCCCAGGCCTCACATAGATACATCCTTATTTATTTTGCTGTCTACTGGTTTGGTGTCTGCATCACAGTCCCAAGTACACTGCCAGTTTGCTCATTATATGTACAAGCAGTGTGTCATTGGCAATCAGGATATGTTTATGGAAACACCTGTTTTACTTCAGAGCTGAGTGGCTTAGTGGACTAATGCACTATGCTGTAGTTGACAGGGTCCCAGGTTTTAGAGTTGGCAGGGGTGATTTTTTTGCAGATGTGTCTAACAATGTCAGAAACAGAGAAGGTGATTAAGACAGTATTAAGCAGTTTTAAGTGGGTTTGCTCTGGTTTGCGCACCACACCATGATGTGGCTTGCCACTTAGCACTGCTTAAACCTGCACTAATTTTAAAAAAAGAAAAGAAAAAAGGGGTGATAGGAAATTGGTGAAATGGGGGCAAGCAGGGGGAAAACATACTGAATGACAGGTAGGGATGTGCAGGACAGGTGTAGGAAAGGACCATAGCTCTCCATTTCTTCTACAGCAACAGCTGTACAGGTTGCAGACAATTTGGAATTTGGAGCCTCTGAGGCTATCATAAATGTGTTGATTGATGCATGCAATGATTAAAGTGTGTCCAGTGGATGTGGATGCCAAATGGAGAACTATGTATGGGGCACAATTTTTTTTGTGGGACAGATGGCTAATTTTTTTTTTTTTTTTTTTTTTAAGGAGAGAGTGAAATGTTGGAGAAATGATATAGGTATGTGTGGGGAGGTAAGTTGGGTATGAGAGGTAGCATTTGCAAACAGACAAGACAGACAAGACAGTATATAGGGACAGTCTATGACACATGAGGGGGAAAACACCTTGGACGGGTAGGGTATTGTGGCATCATAGAGCCTTGTGTCCACAGATGGCAGCAGTGAAACTGAGCTCCCCACCCATGGGCAGTCAACACTGCTCTTTCACTGCCCTGAAGGTGGCTGTGCTGGGGGCTGTGTGCCAGTGCTACCTTGCTCCTCCAGGTTTGCCAGTCTGCCCTCAGTCTGGCACAGGTGACCTTCATAGCCATTGTGCATGATCTTGTGCACCATTCTTGGTAGCTGTTGCTGGGTGATGACTCCCTCTTTGTGCTCGCTCCCAGGGGGGGATTGTTCCCATCTCCCGAGGCAGTTCCGTCTGTAGGTGGTGCAGGACCAGCAAAGGGGGCAACACCAGGTTGGGTCCCAGACATGCTGAGACCCGGTGCCATGGCTAGCTGAGGTAGGGTAGGTAGATGACCAGGAACCAGCCTACCCAGATGAGCTATGGTGTTGAGGTTTTTCAAAGTGTATAGGTCAGTAATGAAGAGAACATGTAGTTAGTTGTAACAGCATGCCAGAACAAATCATATAACCCAGTAACGTAAGATTGCATAGCATATCGAACACAACAATAAGTGGGATAACAGTCAGTATTGTAACAGCATACCAATAACAGTTACGGCATAAGGTCAACAACATAGATAATTCAACAAGGTATGTTAGTATGCAACCATTGTAATACATAATAATAATAAAACACAAGGCCCAACATAACATTTTGAGAACAACATATGTTAAAAGTAAACCATATCCAATGTATAAAAATAATAAATTGTGATGCAGAAAAGAGGTGGGGTGGGGAGAGAAATACATGCTTTTACTACCAGTATAGGCTATATTGTTTGCAAAAGAACTCTTATATACTCTATAGATCTTCCCTTACTTTATGTATACAAGTACCCTATAGCTTCTGTAGTGCCTACATACCTCTGAAGCTATCCACATGGGACATTATGGGCCAAGCTGTAACACCTGCAGGTATACAACTACAGGGGACTATTACAAATCAGGGAGATATATATATGACTACCAAGGTGTACTGTGGAATGATGTTGTGTGACTGTGCTGTTGACATAAATCAAGTGGATGATATATCTGTGCCCAAGAGATTTGGTACAATGATCACAGTCTGTGACAGCGTGACACTTGAGAGACATGTATTGTGCACAGTATAGTAAGTTTATCTATCATGCCATCCTTGGCAGGCATGGGGTTAGACTATCAGTAGACATTCACAGACATGCCAGGAATATAGCCGTACCAAGATTAAACAGTTTTATTTATTTTATTAACTTTTATTAGTATTGTACTTGTTGACTTTATTTACTGATGTCTTATCACCTTACTGAGCAATGCTGTTAACACTCTGGTACATCTGAACACAGAAATTACTAACCCATTCAAACAGATACTACAGTCATTTATTTACCTGTCATTCCTGTGGGGAGAACATCTGTTAACAATACATAACTGTTGCTAAAAATATTTAGTAGTACCTGTCCCTGGATTTGAACCCCAGTCTGTATGTGAAAAAATGTACATCACACCTAGCATTTATCAAACCGAGCCACTGCTGAATATTGATTGACTGATATGTGTCTAGAGCTCACCTGGTAACAAAATATGACCTGGTAATAGCAGTTGATTGTTATACAAGACTGCACTAACAGTTTAACACGCAAGAATGACAGTCATGCATGACAGAGACAGTAGATGTACTGTGCGTTAATACATGGAATACAGGTGTAGAAAACCCCTAGTGGGTAAAAATATGTGTGATGTGTACAGACAATATTGGTGTGCTGAGTTGGCTACCTGACCCATATACAGTTGCAGATGGTATATTTGCAGTCTGCAGCTATTAGAGTTTCATACTTGCCTGCAGCAGCATACCAAAGAGCAGGAATGCATATAGCTGAAATGCAATGGTTAAAACAAGACAATCCTGAGATACACAAAATACATTTGCTGTTCATATAATCATTTCAGATCTTAGTGCAGAAGAAATATATCATAATGCATTGCATCTTGTAGTACAACTCCACATCTACAGTTTAACAAAACACTCTTTATTAGCAAACCTTCAGTCGCTTAGTGGTATTATTCCTGTTTGTAGTTCACAGCAGATATAATACTTGATTTCATGACCAACAGCCCAAAATACACTCATATAGGGGTCTATATCAGAACATCGAAGTTTTAAAACTTTGAATGTTCTACTATCAACCCATTTTGATTGAACACTGAAAATAGCAAAGCTGCAGAACACCGAATTCTTTCCAAGGGAAAGAATTCGGTTGGCCGGTTCTGTGGCTTCACTATTTTCAGTGCTGTGGTGGAGATTAACGGGTCGGGTTCAGGTAAGTGTGTGATTGTGTGGTTGTTAGGATTAGGGCGCGGGTTAGGTGAGTTAGGGTTAGGGCATGGGTTAGGTGAGTTAGGGTTAAGGCACAGGTTAGGTGAATTAGGTTTAGGGGCGGATTAAGTGAGTTAGGGTTAGGGCGCGGGTTAGGTGAGTGTGCGATAGTGATGGACCTTAGGGTTAGGGTTTGGGTTAAGGTAAGTGGATAGATAGTAGTGTATGTATAGTTTAGTGTAGGGTTAGTTGTAGGATTATAAGTGTATGTGTGTGTATTGATGTTTTTTAGGTGTGCTTGTGTTATGTGTATGTGTTTCGGAATAGCAATTTTTTTCCCAAGGAAAAAATTTGCTATTCTGAATGTTCTATATTATGTGGTTTAGATACTTTAGGTCCGATGAAATAGCATTCGCTATTTTCATCTTTTGATAACATGATATAAACGCTCATATAGCACAACACAGCTTTATTTGGGGTGACTTCATGCAGTGATTGGCATATGTCTACAGTCTTTATCTGAACTATTCATATAATGCAGGTGTTGCAATACAGCTATAATTCCACAATTAATGCAGTAGAAACTTTTTATTTGCTTAACATTATGAATGCAGTAGGACTTCATTTCCTTAACATTAGTACTGCTGTAAAACTCTGTTCCTTAACATATATTATTAATACAAGTGAACTTTATTTCTTTAGCATTATCAGGTTTTGTGCTTTCATCTTTATTGAACTGTACCTGGCATTACTTAGTTATATCAGTCCAGGTCTATGATCACATTGATTGCAGTACAATCAACAATGAATATGCCTACTGGCAGTTACTAATTTACTCTTTATTGTTTATATGACTATAGATTGCAAGATACATCTGTATTCACCACACTCTCAGCACAACCTGGCCAGGCACCCTATATGGGCCTCCAGGTTGCGAGCTCTCTCCTCTGCAGCTGTGGGGAGAGAAACACACCATTATGCATACCTGTCTATCACACATTCAGAGTACAATTTTGTAAAACAATGATAGCAATACTTAAAAACTGGTGGGGCATTCCCATATCTAGCATCTTGGACCCAAGTGGCTAAGTGTTCCCACTTATGATCCTTCAGGTCATCATAATGATGATGCAGCTGCTCACCTGTGTGGGGGATAGCAGTTGCTCTGGTGAGATTGTGTGCCAGCTAGTCCTAGGCCTCCGCCTTGTACACTGATCCCTGGAACTGGCCCTGCAGCAGCCGGACATCATGCACTTTAACAAGGAGTCTGACCTTGGACTCCAGAATGTCTCACTGCTGTGCCCAGAGGAACCCACCCTTTCCAACTCCTGCCATAGCCTCTGCCATGATCAAACTCCTACAGATTGCAGCTGTATTCCTGCCTGTAGCACTTAAATAAGGCTGTTTTCCCACCCTTTAGCACCGATGGGCCATTTTTAAAAATGTGGCACTTCGCTTAGCACCACCCACACCCACTGAGCTCAGCTGAGCAATGTTTAAAATGGCAATGCTTAGCAATGCTTAACGGTGCACAAACCAGCTTAGCTATGCTGAGCAGTGCTTAAATGGGCATTGCTTAGTGATGCTTCACACCGCTTAGCAATGTACAAACCAGCCAAGCACTGCTAAAACATTTCTGGTTTAAGCAGTGTTTGGCAAGGCTTAGCTATGCTTAGCAGAGCTTAGCTGAGTGCAGCAATGTAGAATTTACTAATACATTACATAACTGTGTAATTGCAAAAGAAAAGGTGCAATAACATGTATGTGCACACATAAACATTTATTCCATCAAGGGTTTACACATACTTCTCATAATTCTGTATCTGCAACATAAATGCTCCATACCTTGTCTGTGTATTGATAAACAATTTATTCAAGGTTTAATAAAACTTCTCATATATGTGTATTTGCAAACTAAATTTAATAACCTGGCTGTGTAATCAATCAGAATGTAATCAGGATTTAAAAGATGTCTCATGCTTGTGTATTTACAAAATAAGCTGTCTGTGTATTCAAACTCTATACCTATTGCACATAAAGCTGCTACTCTATCCATTCAACTACATGAGCATCTGAAATGCTGTTTTACGTTTTCATATATTTCTCCAGTACGTGTAAGAACTGCTAAGCACCACGCAGTGCCAAACAAACCCGCTTAGCTATGCTTAAAGTTGACATTTCCTAAACAATTAAATATATCTGATTTCTATTTTTAGATGTCTGGCATGTGTCCATTGCTAATTTCTGTGCCATGCAAACACAAAAAAAAAAAAAAAAAAAAAAAAATTAAATGATTTAATTTCACTGTTTTTACAGTGCAGGGGGTGTGTTACTCATCTACGGACACAGTAACACACCCTCTACACTGATACACTAGCTGTGTTACACAGCGCTCCATCAGTAATGTGTCTTCATTAATATGCGTGGCGTGCTGCCAAGGGGAATCCACATACACGGCTACGGTACTTTCAGTGTAGGCCTTCCACTATTCCTACATGTTTTTTATTAAATCCCCAGGAATGACTATTCAACATTAGTGATGTCAAAGAGAAAAGCATGTTAAAAGCTTAAAGAAAAACAATATTAAAGCAGAAATCTTGTTTCCAGAAAAATAAGGAATCACCTTCCTGAAGGGAAGATTTTTGACAACTTGGAAGATGCAATGGAGTTTTTACATAAAAAATAAAATCCTAGAAAAAACACAAAAATGTATTGGAATCTATCAACATCTTTGAAGAGAAATGGAGCAAGAGATGGTTAGTTAATAAAAGACAAAAACAGTAAACAACTGAAGGACAAATGAAAATCAATGTATTTCATGGTTATAAATTCTTATTCATTTAAAGAAGTGCTTAAGTACTTATGAATAGACACTGAACATTACTTTTTACAAGGTAAATCATTTCTTTCCCTACTTCATATGGTTACTAGTTTCCTTTTTAAAATGTTACAGTTTGATTCTTTTAGCAATATATGAAATTAAAGCTACTTATTTTCATTTAGAGTTTAAAAGGTTAAACTATTCATTTTATTAAAAGCTAATTATTATTATGATGAAACTTATGTTAGGTGGCACACCTTCTAATATCTTGGCATAGCTGAGTAATGTACTATTATATATACTAGGAGATGCAATGAATGACACTAAAGAAGCAAGTTAAGTTACATTCTGGGATCTTTAAATGTTCAGTAATGTGCTACCGATAGCATACTTGACATGCAATAGCACCCAGGAAATGCATGGTATATTATAAACAAAAAGTGTAAAAATATAGCTTTTTAAATATCTAAAAGTTACTGTTGGAATGATATCAAATAATCAGAGTAACATTCATACTTTTACAAGTTAAACCTGGATCACAAATGACTGTCATGACTTTAATGCAAGGTTATATGCTATGTGCCCTTTAAAAAATGACAGTCTGATTTATATTAAACATCTTATACAAGCAGTACTTGCTGAATTCTTAAATGTTATTTCTTTGAGTGCAATTGATTTTAGTGGTTGGGATACTTTGAGAGTTTTTTTTAGTTGTTTTTTGGTGATTTGGAGGGGGTTGATAGATTAGTGTGTGGTGTGAAGGTGGCTTGGATTCACTTGTAATTATTTTTGTGTGAATTGTAACTGATGGCCTGTTCATTTTCAAACCCTTGTCATGAAAACCAGCTTGAAATGTTTTACTATCATTTTTCCAATTGCACTTCATACAAACAACTATCGTTTCTATGAACCACAGAAATGAAAACCACATTCAGCAAACAACACAAATGTTGAATGCGGAAGTGGTGAATGTTCTAATTCAACACAGTTCGAGCATGCACCACACTTCTGTAAACAGAAGCACTCTCCGATGCACAGTGAACAATGTGTTTTCAGGGGAGTAAGCCCCCTGCATCCCCCACACTCCCTGCTACTTAGATATACAAATTCCGAGATCGCACTATAGTAAGGGAAAGGGTACATTTCCTGATCCCCACTATAGTGTAATCTGCATGAAAATGTAGAAAGTCACAACAGCGAATACTTTATTGCATTCACTGTTGTATATTTCTACATTTAAGTATTCATTCTTTCAATTCTACCAAATGGGTCAGTTTGGACTAATGTGAATCACACAAAGTCTGAACGCCCATTTGATAGTAAACCCTTGAAACAGCTTAGATTCTTCAGCACTGTTTTGATGCTGTGGGAGTTCTGAAATTCTAAGAACTGTCCAGGTTACTTCTTCCTGTCTAAAAGTAAATAATCATAATATTTTGAATCTTATGCTAAGCTGTCAAAGAATACAAGTTAGAAAATAAGCAAAAGGCAGTGAACTACATTCCAAACCACTGTCAGTTATTAAATAGTTCTGAATGATTGCAGTATACCAAAAGGATAGTTTATATACTAGCCTGTAAAATGACACTTCTGATAAAATATTAGGATTGTGTTTCTCTGTTATTGTCTCTTTTTAATGATAACAAAACTTAATATCTCAGAACACTTTATTATGGAAAGTTTGATTCTTAAAAGGGAAGATTTTTCAAATGTCTGTTCAGATACTATTAGACATAACATTTAAGGAAAAAATAGGACTGGTTCTAGCAGTAGTACTAGATTAAAGGGTATCAAATATATATGAATAAATATAAATGTTCTGTTATATGATATTCTACACTAAGATTATAGCTAAAATATAAAACCTAGGAATATAGTAACAGTGCAAGACATAGTATACAAACAGAAATAGAAAGAGATCAGAATAAATAAATATTTATATAGTTAAAGAATATAAAATTGTTTATAAGGGTGGGAGGTTGGCATATTGAGTAAGGTGTTCACCTTATAGGTGCAAGGTTTGATTCTCACATAGGGTAATTGTCTGGGCTTGGAATGATCTACAAGGATAGCTAGCCTGGTAGACATTTATGAACATGATCCTATGAACAATTTTACACATTGTAAATAAAATAGAAAAATATAAAATCATCTGACCTATAAATTAATAAATATGGAAATATCAACTGACTTCTCCCTATGGTAGACCAGGGAGATAATGTGAGTTACAGGGAAAGATGACTGTAGAGATATTCAGTTTGATCAACTTATAATAAAGATTCTGAACACCTGTTTAACTTTTCTTATTCATAACAACTCACTGACAGGCTTTTTTTAAGCAGTGCTGGCTTTAGCTGAAATAGCACCTTAGGCAAAGTAGTGCTTAAGCCCCACCCACACCATACATGAAACACCCCTATTTGAGCCACACCCACAGGTAGGTCACTCCCCAAGAAAGCCACTCCAGTTATTTCCTTCAGGTATTTAAATGCATCAGAAAAAAAGATACATTGTAATGTAGTTAAACTGCAAGTGAATGTGGAATTTTCTTTTAATAAACCTGGTTTATCTGTTGCTCCTTCACACATATTTTACTACAAAAGTCATGTCCTCAGAAAACAGAAGCCCATGTGCCTTGTTTCAAAGGGTTGCTTAAGTTAATCTAAACAGTTTGGAGTAGGCAAGCGAGCATTACAGCTCAGTGAAAGGTGAATAGCAGCCCCTCTCTTCCCTGTGTACAGTAGCTTAAGCCTCGGGGACTTGTGGGTATAGTCCATACAGGAGAAGAATGAGGTTTAAAAGAAGGCAAGATTTGAATGAGCAATGCAATGTTTGGCTGCCAATGACTGGATAGATTATAAGTGAGGTATAATGTTTGCAGCTAAAATTATGTCAACATGGTTTGTTTTTATTTATATATGTATGTATGTCATACATGATAATTTAATAAAGATGCTTCTTTTAAAAAATAATGATAAAAAAACCCTAGCATAGATTTGTGACTACCCATCCAGTCATAAAGACTAATCTTAAAGGTAGTTAAAACAGTACTTTGATCTGTAGAGGTAACTTATTCCATAGGCTAGTAATACGTTAAGTTAGAAACCTATTCCTCCAGTGAGTCTTGTTTATTTGTTGTTATAAATGTAGATGCCTAGTGTGAGTGTTTTGAGGAACACTGGTTAGTGAAGCAACAGGAGGGCAAATAGGACTGGGTCCTTCACTGCTCAAAAAATGAGATACAGGTCTCCTTGGAGAAGTCAGTAAGCTTTATGTAAATCTATCAAGATAGCTGAAGGATTTAACACCTTCAATTTTATTTGCTAGAAATCTTAGAAATCTTTGGGGTCTTTCCACTTGAATGATATACCTGGACTTGTACATATCAATGGGACTATTTTTTTTTATGATGGTTCTGATGAAGAGTACAGTAGTAAGATGACTTCTCTGGATCTGGAAGATATTTCCCTGGAAATTAACTGGACTAGATAGAAAGATTTCCAGATTATGGTGGAAGCATGATTATCATGTGTGATCAGTTGTGCATAAGTGCAGCTTTTAAAGAAAGTGATGCCAGAACACTTTATCATTTACTTCAGCTGCATGGAACATGCTACATGCTACCGAAGTGATTAATGAGGAAGAAAAATTCAGATTCTTTATTCCAAGCTCATATCATTGTCTTATTCATCAGAGAGCAAATCGTACAAACATTTTGATCCATATGAACAACTTATACTGTTCTGTTTCTTCAGTTTTTCAGCTTAAGATGATAGATTAGGTCTTACTCTAACTTCTATGTAATATATTTTGCAGTGCAGAATTCTTTTCTTAGCTTATCTTGACTTTGAATATTCCTTTAATGTCTGATTACCTTACTCCTGGCAAAAAAATCACCTAAACATCCATATAATCCTATTAATAGTATTGTGTGGTCATCTTATTTTCTTGTACTCAATGCTTGGTTGAGATAGCCATGTAAGATGCTAATAATTATTGGGGTGATAAAATAGCAAATGTCAAACTACCTATTCAGTAATGACACTAAGGTATTCCTCTTTGAAGTATGCATTGGCTGTTATTTAATACTTATATTTTTAATCTTTTTTTTTCCTGTGCTCAGACTGTGTGTGAAAAGTATATTTCTTGAATCATTCCACAAACCCTGTAATCAAACATAAAGTAACTCAGTGGAATAAAGAGATTAAAGGTAAGGATACAACAGAGAGTACTGCAATTTTCTGTACTGTTCTTAAAGGGTGTATCGCTGAAACATTTTAAAGTACATGACAAATAAGAAGTAAAACATAAACATCCCCCAGGATTCAATAAACCATTTTTTCCATGCAGGAATAGTGCAACAGCTCCTGCACGGAATATGGCCACCGAGCGATCCAGTAAACAAGGCTGGGGGTGTGCACGAGCCTACCAGCATAATTCTTGCATGGCTACAACTGAATTATGCTAATTACCTTATTTGCTGGTGAAAACCATGCAAATGAGGTGAATTAGCGATTCATTAAGCAGGCAGGCATCCATGCAAGAACAGTGTGAGGTGCAGAAATGTATTCAGTTACTAACAGCACATTTCTGCAAAAATCAAAACTGAGGCATGACAGCTCAAAGTAAAGCATGTATTATAATCATTAGGCCTGCCAATGGCCAAAAATATGGCCATTGGCATGGAAAAGAGTTGCAAAATTATAAAAATCAAAGTTTATTTTTTTGGCTGATTTTGATCGTTTAAGCATAGCACAGTGGTGCGCAAATAGGACATGCCGAAAAAAAAAAAAAAAGTGAAAAGACAATTTTAAGTGAAATCTGCATTTTGCCATTATAGTCTATGGCATGCATAATCAAAACAATAACAGGTAACATAGGTTGCTAAGGAGGAAGGCTCTGGTGTAGTGGTGTAACTAGGGACTAAGGCAATGGGGTATGCAAATGAGCAGATTTTACTGAATTACTAAATAGGAGACTAGTCTCTTGCTGCACCTAACAGTGTAAATGCTATAAGGCAGTGGTGTAAGCAGGAGAAGCAGCTGACATGAAAAGGGGGTGTGTCATGCTTGGTGTAAGCAGATTGGAGCTCCACAGCTCCCATTTGAGCTTAGCTAATCCCAGCTAAGCAAGGGGATGTGTCTGGGGCTGTATTGACTTATTCCATGAAATGAAGAGCATGTTCGCATCCAGGGCAGGGCCAGTTCTGCTTCAAACTGCTTACTTTAGCTAAACTGGTTTGCGTGATGTGCACTGGGTCTAAAAAAAACCTCGGAAATAGCAGAACTATTTACGTTTGACTAGCGGGTTTGTGTGGCGTGCTTCAGGGCTTAAAGGGGCAGAAATGGGAAGAGAAGAAATGAAAAAGAAAGGGAAATAGCAGAATAAAAGCAATCAAGTACAAATAACATAACTGGCAGGTGGAATGCATCATAGTCAGCCAATCATGCAGGCAGCATCTGCAGCACAACAGTATAAACTATGCAAACACCTTTCAGTCTGTTTTTTTTTCCCACAAACTCTGCACCAGTGGTGTATACACTCAGGGGAATTTTAATTGACAAAATGTTAGGGGCTCTGTCTCTTTAATACATCAGTATGTGCTAGAGGCTGAGCGCAGTGAGGAGAATAATGCTGGCAACTGCTCCAGACTGAGGGGGAGGAGAAGAGTGTTCAGACCCAGGGTAACCTACCAGGGGCTACATAATCTGGAGATAGCAGAACACTACAGGGTGGACAGGGACATACTTCAGCAACTCATCAAGCTGTGCCGGCCTCACCTCAAATCCAGAGCAAACAGAGGGGAACCCATCTCAGTGGATACCAAGGTATGTGTAACCTTAAGAATATTACCTACAGGTACTTTACAAAGACCTATTGGGGACATCATGGAGGTTTCACAGGCATCTGCATCCAGGGTACTCCACCAGTTCCTGGATGCCATGTTGCCACATGCCAGTAAGCACATTTACTTCCCCAGCACCCGTGAGGTGAGGACCAGCAATACCCATCTATTCTACCATGTAGCAGACTACCCGGAGGTACTGGGAGCCATAGACTGCACACACATCCACATCAAATCACCACCCGGTGAACAGGGTAGGGTGTATGTAAACTGCAAGGGCTTCCACTCCATCAACTGCCAGGTCATGTGCAATGCCTAGGGCATTATCATGAATGTGTGTGCTGGCAGCCCTGGAAGCTATCATGACTCCCACATCTGGCATTCCTCACAGTTGTATCAGGGATTTGCCAGGGTGGACATCCCATATGGCCATCTGGTGGGGGCTGTTGGATATGCACTGGAGCCGTGGATGATGCCACCCATCAGAAATGCACACACACCCACTCAAGAGTGATCATAATGAGGCACATGCACAAATCAGGATCATTGTAGAGCATGTGTCTGGGATGCTTGAGTCATGGTTTCACTGACTTGACATATCTGGTGGAGCCTTGCAGTACTTTCCAGCCACATGTTCATAGCATGTGTGATGCTACACAATATGATCCTGCAGAAACAGCTGCAGCAGGAACAGCACAGGGAAGGGCCACACAGCCCCCACCATTGCCAAGATCCCCACAGGCACAGAGGGACTCAGAGGAGGAACCCCCTGAGCCACTCCTGTAGGCAGACAGAGGTGTGCCCAGTATGGCTTGGCCTTGGCAAAGAGGCAATGAAAAGCACACACACACACTGTAGGGACCCAGGGACTGACACTTCTCTCTGACTCATGCACACAGTAAAATAGATGACACACACATCACACTACATGTGACTTACCATGTATAGCAATGTACTGCGTGCATCTGACATAGGCAGCCCTCAAGCACCATCCTCACAATTGCCACAGGTACAAGGTAAGTCAGTCTTCTTAACAATAAACTAATGGAGTAGTATGCTCTGGAAGCATATCTATGGTATCGCTGCATGCATGCAAGGGAATGGGGTGACCTACTGGGATAGCAGTAGACAACTGACAGCTATGTGGTCACCAGGAAATGTTTCCCCAATACTGGACTCCCCTCATTATGCAGTAGTACCCAAGGTGACAAATCCCACTGCAGTATATGTGGGGGCAAACTGACTGGGGGTTCATATGTCACAGGCATGGATGTTAGTGTGGGGGTCCCATACTCACCCCTCAGCCTCACCCAGCAAGTCAGCTGTAGAAAACCATAAAGAAATGTTTGGCAAAAGCCCACAAATGGTGACAATGATGAAATACCCCCTACAGACTTACACAGTGATAGCACAGCAGGTCTTGCAGTTGCAGTAAGGCTCTGAAGGGAAGAAGTCTGAAACTCAAATGTATGCCATTACAATATGACCTGTGGTCTTTAGTGATATAGCCTGTAGTCTCCAGGACAGGGCACTATGCTTTGCTAAATGGAACCAAAATGTAAAGCAAATATCAGCACAGTATGTGCAAATGTGTACAGTTGACAAGTGTGCCTCCCCTCCCACACCCATATTCCCATAGAAATGCAGTAGCATGTATGTTTGCAGAGAAATAGCAGCAGAGCACACATTGTCAGGGTGGCCCCAATCAACATGATAACTTGTTGCATGTCCACAATATGCAGGGGTCAATGACTTATGTATATGTGTGGTTAGTACTGTCAGGATGTGGCCAGTACTTACTCCTGGCTGTTGTGTTGTAGTGGCTTAGGCACAGTGCTGTCTTTGACAGGGCCATGTTCCAAGAACTGCAATGCCAAGTATTCTGTATGTCGGCTACAGCTACGGTAGGGGTAGTACACACAGTCCAGATGTAAATATCTGTTAATGCAGGAAAGCTGTACAGGTCATGGAAAGGGGGCCACACATATGGACAGTTCACAGCTTGGAGTAACATACAAAGTGCCTACCATACCTCTCAACTGTACAGACCTATTGCAGAATGCCCAGAGGTTTGCATCATAATTGTGGTCTGTATAACATGAACTAGTGGTTGTCTGGCAATACATTGGCAAATCACGAAAGACTAAAGTCAGAAAATAATGTCAGATTGTAGTGTTAGACTTCATACCCTATAGAAACATGCATGCTAATGCAAAGCCTGTTATTGAATCACCTTTCTAGGTTTGTAAGGCCAATACTTAAAAATGGTCCCTATATATAGGCCTCTGTTCCCCAATCACATATGGCTTTGTCCAGATGTCTGGCTCTCAGAAGTTGAGAGGTATGGTGCCTAGTACGACACCAGGTACCTGAAAGTCAGTGTACTGCCAGTGTATAAAAGGCTGCCACCTTTCTGTGTCAGCACTGACAACATGTCACTGGCCAACAGCCATACCCCTGGAATGACACAGGTTGTCACAGAAGGAGCACAAGTATGCCTTGCATATCTGTTCTGCTTGTCCTAACATTGCATTGCCAACTATTTGCAAAACAAGAAAGGGTCATGTCAAAACAGCAATGGCAGACAGTGGGCAAGCAGACTTCAAACCCATAAGAGAAAACAAGCAATTACCAAACTGGTCTCCCTTCTATGATTGACAGAACATTATTAACACCCTGTCCCCATGTGTGGGCCTTTGTCTGACTGGCATATTTGTGACTGTCCAGATGTCAGTCTGTGATGGTATAACAGCTAGGCCCACATGTAGCCTCATAATAACATATAGCAACACAAACCGTCTCAAGACCACAGCAAATGGAGCAGTGCAATGATGGACAACCTTCTAAACAGGTACAGTCAGAGATGCGAAGTCCACAACCCTTTGTGTGATGTAACGGCATGTACCCCACCCACATCAGAATTACAAATACATAACAGCAGTCACTGTGGCCATAGCCTGTGACTGGACTACAAAAGGACAAAGAAACACACATAAGAGGAAGGGAAATACTGGCCAGACAAATGGAGAATGTGCACACCAGAACAGATTGTGCAGTAACATAGGTGCCATGCAGTGTAAGGAGTCATTAAACATCACCTGCAAATACACAACACACACCCATGTAAGTGGAGGTCCAAAACAAAACAAAACCCCATATCACATGAGAACTCTACAAACCTGCACACTACAGACCATGTAGACTCCACACACCAGGGTCTTGCAAACACTAAGGGCTTAGCATAAACCCCAAACACCTACCCTACACAGATAGGCTAGCAGCACTGTTCCTCTACCCTGTTCCATACAGACTCTGCTGAGGCGACCCCTGTCTGGCATACAAAGCAATCCAGACCCTGCCTTGCTGGAACTGTTGCGCATCTGGAACTCAAGGCCCATTCCATCAACCTCTTGGCGCAGCATCAACCTGGGATCTGGTATCAGTACGGCTTGTTGGTGTGACAGATACCTGTACTACACACTCCCCCATCTGTGGAATACACTCCCTGGCAACAGCAGGCCAAGTGCCTCAATACCTCTAGTGATGTGTTCCCTATATAACTGCACATAAAACACAAAATGTAGTCATGTGATCCCACCTGTGTCCCTGCTGGACAGGGGCTCTGTGTGCTGACATGTTGTAACATGGGCTACACTCTTGTCTGCATGAGTTCTAAGAGCTTCAGGGCCAATACCTTACTAATGTCATAGAAACCTATCAACCTATATACAACTGTCTGTCAGTGGTTCACCATATTACTCTGTATTGCTCTGCCACTGACATACCTGGAAGTCACAGTGTTATGTGGAATATACTACACATATAGTGGACATTTCTGCACAGTGGAATGCACTCTGTACCCACACCCATACATCCCAACCTCTGACAGCAAGACATCTGGACAAAGTCATAAATATAAGTGGGACAAAGGCACAATAATAAGCATGTGTTGTAAATATTTCCCTTACATAATGAGAAAGTTGGTAGGATAATGGGTTCTGTATTAGCAGGAATTGTCTGAAGGCTATGAAGTCTGAAACACTAATGTCTGTCATTATATTTAACATCACTCTTCAATTATATGCAACTAACTTGCCATAAAAACACAAGTTTATGTAGACTGGACAAAACTTCTAGACAAACACCTGGACAATCTGGCAAAAAATGTACAGTTGAGAGGTATGGCCACACCAGGATATGACGTTTCAGGTAAGAAGAATACCACACAAGCAGGAGATCCTCAGCCAGTATTGCTGGACTGTTTACACAGCTTCATCAGTCAAACAGCTGCATCCACACCTCTCAAATGGCAGTTTTGGGCAAGAATGTATATAGTAGGGCTCATAATATTGGTCTATGCATCATATATCTTGTTTTTCTCTGGTAAAGCACTGTGATGATCTGATGATGTCTGTCATTAGGTAATGACACAATCCATTGCAGTGTCAGACTTCAGATATGTCATAAAATGTCTGCTAAAACAAACCCAGTACCTCTAGGAAAGTCCTGTTTACTTTTGAGAGGTATGGCTGTAGCACACAAAACCCTGGACCAGAGTACACATATCTCTGGAATGGACCCCCACTCTCACTATAGAAGGTCACACTGGGCATGCTTCTATACTTAAAGAATCACAGGCCATGTTGGAACCCACAATGGATGATATAACTGTATTGTGCATATATGTCTTTGCATTCAGCTATGTACACATTAACTGTCCCTACAGACACCAATCAGACAGAATTACCCTCAGCTAGCTGTAGGTGGCCCATATGTGATATATCTGCATCTGTTGCATGTGCTACACAAACATATATATGGGCAAAAGATAATACACCAAGCATACCCACACATAGATGTGGGGAAGAGAGAAACAGACAGTGATAGAGAGAGACACACAGAGGGACACACAGAGAGTGAGTCACACACACGGATACCCTAAAATGGCATAGAGTTATGTACTACTGCAGACAGTGGCATACCAGTCGTAACCAGCCGCATGTGCCAGCATGAAGGTGAGCTCCATTGTGTAATAGTACTGATGTGGGGGTTATGATATCACATCACCTGCCTCTGTATGTGTGTGTATATGTGTGTGTGTGTGTGTGTGTGTGTGTGTGTGTGTGCGTGTGTGTGTGTGTGTGTGTGTGTGTGTGTGTGTGTGTGTGTGTGTGTCTGTAGGTTTAAGTATTAAGAGGCCTTTCCCACCCAGTACACTTCCCATTGCCCTACTTTACAAGATGTGCTGCTGTCATTCACCTTAGAAGTACCTTTGGACTAGCCTCTGTCCTATAAGTTCTGTGATGTGTGTGAATACTGTGTAACACTATAGTACAAATAACTACATAGGTAGGGGTTCTAATCTCAGTCCTGCCATATGTAAGTGTGGGGATAGGGTAAATGTAGGAATAAGAGTTTTAGGCATTTCCCACTCAGTACACTTCCCATTGCCCTATTTTACAAGATCTGCTGATGTCATTCACCTTAGAAGTACCTTTGGACTGGCCTTCGTCCCATAAGTTCTCTGGCATGTGCTATAACTGTGTATCATTATAGTACAAATAACTAGATAGGCAGGGGTCTACTTTCAGTACTGGCAAATGTTTGTATGTTTGTAGGATAAAGTGTTTTGTGGACCTTCCCATCCACATGTCCTTACTTTACAAGGGCTGTTGATATCATTCACCTGAAAAGTACTTTTGGACAACCCTCAGCCCTATAAGCTCTATGGCAAGTGCAATAACCACATAAGAGTATTGTACAAATAACTAGATAGGTAGGAGTTCTAATCTCAGTCCTGGCAAATGTAAGTGTGTGTGTGTGCGCGTGTGTGTGTGTGTGTGTGTGTGTGTGTGTGTGTGTGTGTGTGTGTGTGTAAGTGTTTGTAGGTGTGGATATTTGTGGGATACAGTATTATGAGGCCTTCCTCTCCCAGTACACTTCCCCATTGCCATACATTACAAAGGCTGGTGATGTTATACACTTTATAAGTACCTTGGAACACTTTTCAACCTTATAAGCTTCGTGGTGCATGTGGTAACTGCATAATACGGTTGTGTCAATAACTATATAGGTAGGGGTTCTAAATTCAATACTGGCAACTGTGATACTGTGTGTGTGTGTGTGTGTGTGTGTGTGTGTGTGTGTGTGTGTGTGTGTGTGTGTGTGTGTGTGTGTGTGTGTGTTTGGCTGAGGCCACATCCTCTGGGGATGTGGGTTTTACCATTTGGATGGGTGTTCCACCTAGTACACATCCCACTGTTATCTTTACAATGGCTGCTGATGTCATCCACCATAGATGTACTTGCATACACTTCTCAGCCCTCTAAGCCTTGTGGCATGTGCAATAACTGTGAATTGCTGCAATATAATTCATTTGATAGACAGGGGTTCTATTCTCAGTTTTGGCAAATGTGTGTGTGTGTATAAGTGTGTTTGTAAGTGTGTATATTTGTAGGATACAGTATTGTGAGGCCTTACCCTCACAGTATACTGTCTATTGCCATACTTTACAAGAGTTGGTGATGTTAATCACCTTAGAAGAACCTTGGAACACCCTTCAACCTTATAAGCTCCATGGTGTGTATAATAATTGCACAACACTGTAGTACCAATAACTAGATAGGTAGGGGTTCTAAACTCAATACTGGAAAGTGATATTGTGTGTGTGTGTCTGAAAAGCATATTCCCTGTGGCTGTTGTGTGTGTCAGTTATACTATTTTAAGGGCTATTGACTCCCTTACCATGACATTACTTTGCAGAGCCAGTTAATGGCATCTGCTGTACATGTAACACATTAAACTGTACAGGCCTTACCAACCATCTGTACATATGTGTATGGAATATCTAGATGTTTGTAACCTATATGTTGTCTGTGACCCCTAAAAATGGGCATATATTAGACACATTGCGAAACTGTCACATTCACTGTAGTGACAGACATGGCAGCAGCAAATGGTGATAGACAGTATGTTACTCTATCACTGTATCACATCATCTTGCAGCAGACAGACATCAGGTGAACACCATATGTGAAGCTGGGGCAAAAAGCAAACATTGGACACACCCATCACATATTGCTGTGACACACATGGATAATGGATAATGGAACAGGTCATGCAATTGAATGCACCTTCCAAAGGGTATGTGTTGTTACATGGCAATAGCTGTCATTAACGTACAATGCCATTCTGTCATGATTTTACCAGAGGTTGGCCAGAAAATAACATCTTCATGACTGATGTGAAGATGTCATGTGTCAGAGATCAGGACAATCTGTACACATATGCAGTGGTCAGAGGTATGGCCACCATCTGTACCCATACCACCCAAGCTGTTGGAACAAGGAATGTTCATATAGCCATATATAATGGGGTGACAAAGGACACATAATAGGGACACCTATAAAATAGTGCTACTGCAAACATATAACAGTGATATTATGACAGGGAATGCATTAACATAGATGGTCTGAATGGTATGAAATGTGCAACTCATAATCCATTACGTTATGACTGCAGGCCGCAATGGTTTGGCAACATGCTGCCAGACAGACATAGTTGTATGAAAAAATGGACTACTTATATGTGCCATGCATCAGGACAGTCTGTGTAAACTGTACAAATGAGAAGCATGTCTGAACCACCCTGCAGGTAGCAGTCCATGTTTGGCAAGGTGTAACCTGTGATGACTACTGAAACAGTTAAAAAAAGGGCCCAGAACTGTGGGACAAGAAACATGTCTTACAGTTCTGTACTGATTACATAGAGAAGTGATTGCACATCAGAAGCACCTTAATGCCATGAGAAATACTATAAGCGAAGGTAATGTCACACAAAGAAGGTGTCATATTAGCATACCATAGGATATCATGTCACACACACACATTGTGTGTTGCCTATGTGTGTGCAATATGTAGACATGAGAAGGCCCTATGACTACTGTGTGCCCACAAGATAAATGAATCTGTTGGGGTTAAGGTAATGGCTAGGCTTGTGGGGGACCTAGTGCCAGTACTCCAGTAACCTCCTCTGTATGTATGAGGCTGTGGTACTACAGAACAATGAGGTGACATGTATGAAGGCTAGCTGTCTGTGACAAGGAGTATGTATGCAAGGTCACACTATCTGCCAACAGTGTCCCTCACACACTGTTGCATGCACACACACCTGGTAAATATGTACATATACAGCTGTACCTTGGTTATGGCATGGTTGAAGTGTTTTTGCTCTGCCATACCCCTCATTGGCAATGTTTGCAGGCCACATCCTCCAGACACACAGACACCTGGAACACAAACAGATTACAGCATGTGAGACTACATCCAGTCAGCATTACTAACACCAATAATGCATCATGGCTGAAAAGGTACATGTACTCTGAAGTGTACCCATTACAAATGCCAGCAGACAGCACCTTACACAATATTACATAGCTACACTGTACTATATTCACCCTGTGCATCAGACCCATATTAGCATGTCACTGCATCAATGGTATGGATGACAAGGATGTGGCACAGGTATCATCATATGCACAGGGTGCGGTGTGGGTTTGCGAGAGGCCTAGGCTGGTCCATATGGTTGCCATATTGTGTGTGTGTTTGGAGGGGAATTTTTGACATGGGCTGTGCAGAGGTGCTGTATTGTGTCAGGTGGTGACATGCTTGTGATTGTGATGTGTGTGTGTGTTTGTATATTCACAGTCACACCATGTGGCTGCCCTACACAGGGCTATGTTAGACAGCTGTAGACTGTACATGGAAGGGTGTACAGTTCACTATGTCTGGCCACGGACATGCAAACTGGTCCTGACAGGGGTCTCAGTGGCACCACCAGGCCCAAAGCCAGATGCAGTACTACTCCCGATGGTGACTGCTGCCTACTGGATCCATGTTCCTGACAGGACCAGTCAGGACCACATGCCCATGACTTGTTCCGATGTGGTGTGGACAGCAACCCCTCTTCCGTAGAGCTGCTGGTACTGCCACTATGGGGGTGTTATCGTGCATGGCCCCATGGACCCTCAGCTGATGTTGGTGCTGGCCTACATCCACATGGCCAATGCCCATCCCCCACCACATGCTCCAGCACAGACATTCCATGGTTGAGGATTGCCAATGCCTCAACCAACCATCTATCCATGACCCCAGCATAGTAACGATTGGCCTCAGCAAGGTCATGGAGGTTGTCACGCATGGCAGGAAGAGTTGCATCCAACACCCTGAGTATTTGTCTGGTGTTGCATGCATTATGTGCTTGTGCTTCCATGACGGTCTGAAACATGTGTCTGGTGACACCTGCTGTGGCACTTGAGAGAGGGGATTGAAGGGTAGCAGTCCTCCTTTGAGCACCCCTGTCCATCCAACTGTGTAGGACCCCACCTGTTCCCTGGCTTTGACTAGTGCCTACACTCACACTTGCCATAGTCACCACACCAGCCTGTTGCATGCCACCACCCACCAAGTGTCCATTATCTGTGGTCACTGGTAACTGGGTATGTGTGGGCATTGTAACTGTGTGCAGGGACACACTGGTTTGCAGTGGTATGCCAAAGGATGGTACGGATTCAGCCCCCCAACATCCCCACCTGTGCCTTGCTTTGGCCATCATCATTGTCAGAGTCCACAGAGACACTGACATCAGGTTCTGGGTGGGAGGGACCCTGACCCCCATGTCCACCTGTCAGGGTAAGAAAACATATGTGAATTACGGCCTGCACTATCTGGTTTGCTGGTACACACACATATGCACGTGTGCGTACACACACACACACACACACGCACACACACACACACACACACACACACACACAGACATATACAGGTGAAGTGGCACAAAGGCATTACACAGACCTCACATTATCCAAATGGCGGCATGCATGACATACAACCAGACCACAACATATACACTGTACACAGGCCCTCAACATAATGCAGTGCATTCATTTCCACTTAATGTTAGTACTAATATGCACCTCTGGGATATGTGAGTAGTGTTAGTAGTTGATGGGCCTTCACCTGACACACACTGCACCCATGGACACATTATTGCTTGTCACTGATATAACACAATGGCAACTCCTACAGAACATACCTCTCAACTGTACAGATGTCCACAGATTGACCAGATGTTTGGGTACTATATCTGGCCTGTACCTCATAGAAGCTGTGTTATTCTGACAAAGTACTGGGATGATCAGAGGTTTGATGTCACTAAGTAATGACATAGATTTAAGTTCCAGACTCCAAATCATCCAGTGATTGCATGGTAGAACAATTCCTGTTACCCCAGCAACCTTTTAAGCTTGCAACAGTAATAATTAGAATGTGTCCACATGGTATGGCCTTTGACCCCCCCCATTATGTCAGTCCTTATCCACATTCCTTGCACTGACAGGTTGAGAGGTCAACTACAGAACTGCAAATAGTCCCCAGTCATGACCACTGTGATGCAATACAGTGAACTCCACCACAAGTGAACATGCACATATTGCAATATGGCTGAGTGACAGTTGTGTACATGGTTACATGCATGCCCTTAACATGCCTAGTGCATTGGTGAGCCACGACAAGACATCCCCATACTCACCAGCTTCAGGCTGCTATTCCACATCCAGACCAGAGGGACCTATACAGTTGTTGAGGAGAGGTATTGTTAGCAGACTCACATGTGGCATTGGTACAGGATGAATGCTGCATTCCCACATCTGTACAAAACCAGCTCTAATACTACATGGTTTGCTTACATTCACCATAAATGTGCACTTCTGGGCATTACAAAGCCCCACCCACAAATGCAGTATGACCTTACATATGCATCTAGATACGCTATGGATGGCATTCTGCCCATTACATTACATAATAGATGTCCACTGGGGTCTTACCTGGATGGTCCTTGGCTGTTGTCTGGGTGCCACCCACCTCCACAATGTCTGTGTGTTGCTCCAGTTGTTGTGTGGTGGCTGACCCAAGGTAGGCAAGGAGCTCCTCAGCAGGTGTCAGTGGGGCCTGCATAGCAGGACCCCCACCTGTGGCTGAATGGTCCCTGGCCACGCAGTGGCCCTTTGCCGGGCATTTTTGATGTGGTCAGTTGCCTTGTGTCTGACTTGGTCATAGGTGCAGTTATGATAGCCAATGTTTTTCACCTTGGTTACCAGGTCTTCCCATAGTGCAGTCCACTCCTGCAACTGCTGTCTACTATGGGAAAACATCACTCCATAGTGCAGGGTTATCGTGTCGATGATGGCCATGTTCTTGGCCTCCATGTATGCAGGGTTCCTGTTATGATGCATCCCACCTGGACGACATAAACAGGGGAAAACATCACAGGACATCATACATCAGTCATTATTCACAGAGCCTGCACATCAGCATTGCCTAATACTAACCACCACTTACAACCACATCACACCCCTGTCATCTAGCAGCACAGTATGAGCTTACATTGCACTCCTGATCCTGATGTGTCATGTTCCCCTCAATGAGGGACATTAAGTGGCGTAATCCTCCATTCTTCATTCACATTTGTGTAGAGGGATGACAGTGGCCATCTTCCATGCAGATGGGATGTTTCTGGTGCTCATGCTTCGTGTGACTACAGTGTGTAATAGAGCCAAGAGCACATGCCTGTGTTCATGTAGGATGCAGACAGGGATGTCATCAGGTCCCATGGAGACTTAGTTTTTTTGTCTTTGATTAGGCATTATGGACCTGCTCCCTGATGATGGGGGAGGGGTGCGGTTGCTGTGCATATTCTCCCATAATGATGGGTGGACAGAGGTGTGATGCTTCCACTCAACCTGTCTGCAGTGGCTAGCCTATAGTTATGGCATGTGTGTATGTGGTCTGATTGACCACTAGTACAGGATGGGTTGTGTTGTTACCTCCAAGAGTGGAGACATTTCTGAAGACAGCTTTGTGATTGGCATCGTTGGGTCCGTCCACTTTTTACATGTAGTTAGCTTTACAGTGATGCATATGTGGCCTTATTTGCTTGTCAGATGCAGGTGGGATTGCTTCCAATTTGGTTCCTGGTCCTACCTGGCTGTGTACCGTCATTATATTGATCTAGTATGTGGTTTGTGTATTACAGCTGTCCACCAAACGCGATTACTCTACCTTGGTGGAGGCGGGTTTTAGAGGTCAGGTATTGCTGTGTCCATACAGCTATGTAGGTGCGCATATGGATGTTTGTTGTGGGCATGGACACACCATCATAACACTGTTGGACACTCCTCCAATTTCAACTTAGTACTCATGCTTATTCTAGTACACATTTCTGTGTCAAAGCAATGCAACAACCTGTAGCTGTACACATTTATGTCTGTTTGAAACACTAATACAAGGATTACACACATGTACGACATGTACAGCCTATGTACCTGATGTTTTGCAAGACATGTCTATTGTTTTGAGGCTTCCAGCTATGCCTACTGATACATACATGTGCACAGGTGATACCTGATATACATGTCTGTTCTCTTTCAGTATGGCACACTATGTTCACACTCTTGCTGGTCAATCATACCTCTCAACCTGTTGAGGCAGGACATCTGGATGCTAGGACACATTGATGGGGGGCACTGTCACACATATAGTAACACCTCATTAATATTGCTGTAACACACTTCAGTCAGTTGATAGGACAGTAGGCTTTGCATTCACAGAACTACCCTGGAGGATATGACATCCAACATTCATATGTATGCTATTATGTCCTGATGTCAGTCTTTACATATTTGCCAGTGATTTGACAGATATAACACAACTCTATGGGTAAGTGACTACAAATATGAGGCATACATGTGGTCAGTGTGCAAGACACTGGACAGTTGAATGATATGGGCACAGTATATTGCATGCAGTTCAACACGCACCCTGTGACACCTGTGTACTAAGCACATACCCTATATAGGTCTCTTACATTACTTAGACTGGCATATGTATCATAGTGGTATTCACAAGTGATATATGGATATTTAGATCATGCCAGTAGCCTGCCTGGCAGTGTCACTGTCAATATTGAGCAATACACACTCCAGTGGTAGTCATATGTGAGCTGACCTTTCCTGGGGTGACTCAGAGGCCAGATCTGTGATCTATGTCACTGCAGACAGAACCAGTTGTAATGGCCATAGTTGCTGAACAGCAATATATTAGTACAGCAGGTCTTATTGAGACATTGTTTAACCTCTTATTTCCCATTTATGCATACCCCCTCCTGCATTCCATTACATGCTTACTTGTTAGACATACCTTTTTTCCCAGACTTCTGTGGCTTAATGCTCCTACCTCTGCTTCTGTGCAAGCTGTTTGTCTTACAGGATAAGACATGTTTTACATAGTCTGCATTTTGCCTTTTGTAGGTAATGCTCTTGAGCAGGTGATAGCCTGAGCACCAGTTGGTGTACCCCACTTGCTAACTGCATCCAGAACATCTGGGCTGTTATTCCAATAGCCAATGGCATGGCAACACACTCTTATAATTAAGTACTTCATGTGGGCATTGGCCCTTTTCCTTACCTGTGAGGTGGACATTGTGGAGGTGTGTGAGCTACAGCATTACAGAGAGTAGGTGGAAATACCTCTTGGAACATGAAATGTGCAGACATCCTAACAAAAAGAGTGAGGAGGTTCCAGACCTAGGGACCGGATGTGAGTATTGCTGGTATGCAGTTGGAATTGTGCTAGTTTAACAGAGTTTGTCTTGACATGCATTGTCTGTGTTATTTCAAGCCTAACAGTGTTATGTATATGACATAACTCTCAACTGTATGGCTATCTGCAGAATGCCGCCAGGTTTGCCTCTTATGTTTGGTCTGTTCCTCAGACAGTTCCTGTCCTAGGCAAATCAGTGGGATACTCTGGGGATTGAAGTCAGTATATGCTGACATCTATATGTATTTCTGACTTCATATCCTTAAGACAAGTTATGTTACAACACACCCTGTTACACCAGCAACATATGCAGTTTATAACAGCACTGTTGTACTTATGCCCCTGTTTTTGGGCCTCTGTACCCCTATTGTGTCAGGCTTTATCTGTATGTCATGCACTAAGAGGTTGATAGGTATGGTATATCATTATTTAGAGCCTTCATTCCTGATATTGTCCCAGTGATGTTGTTGAATCCCACACATGTTATGGGTTACGGGCCATATATATGAGGCCAAAGGCTGGACAATCTGTGGAATTGTGTTCATTATAGAGGTTGGTATATGTCTGGCCATTGTTTACAGCCTATCAGGACTGTGTAGCAGTGTAGTGTTTACATATTAGTTGGCCTGTGTAGGGGGGGCTGATGTGAGTGTCATGGGTCTTTTTGTATCCGACTGTGCATGCTGCTCCAGTTACTGGTGGTCTATCAGCAGTATATGTTTCTATGCGCATTCTGAGAAATGTCCAATACCACCACAGGAATCTAAATACACTGTGGCCTGTAGCAGTATATGTTACGGGTGTTGTGTGACTGGCATTCAGGATATATCTGTCCACACAGTCATTATACTGTAGTGTTTGGTTGGCTTACTGGTATGTTGCTGTGACTGTGGTGCAATTGGCTGTGAGTATGCACGTTCACATTGGTGTCTGTTTTGCAGTACAGTTACATCCCTGTAGTGTGTGTGCTGTTTGCTAATGCATGTGTAATTCCCCAGAGCTGCTTTGGGGTACTGTTTTGTTGTTCTGACTATATTTTGGACAGTGATTGTCAGCTCAGTGTAGTTTCCCTAGTGTTACATAGCTGCACTCATAGCTCTCACCTATCCAGGTATTCATAGGATGCCCAGCTGTCTGGCTCATATCTTTGGTGTGGTCCCCATGACAGGTGTGTATGTCTGACAAATCAGGGGGATGATGTATGGAATGGAATCACTACATAATGAGAAGCGATTGATTGTTCAGACTTCTATTTCATTCAACATATGTTAGAACAGACGGTGTTACTGCAGCAACTTTCTCAGCTTATCTATTCAATTATGTCAGATATGTCCTTATTTCCATGCCTTTGTCCCCCCACTTTGTCTGGCTTGGTCCAGAATCCTTGTACTAAGGTGGTCTGAGGTATGACAGCACTGTATGTTATATATATATATATATATATATATATATATATATGTTTTTATGATATATTTCTTTACATATATATGTATCCCCACACACATATATATATATATATATATATATATATATATATACATATATAGATATAGATATAGATATAGATATATATATATAGATATAGATATATGGAGATACATATATGTATACATATATTATATATATATATATATATATATATATATATATATATATATATATATATATATATATATATATATATGGAGATACATATATGTATACAAATATATATATAAAAATTGTTTCAGATATATATATATATATATTTGTATATACAAATCATTAGTGATTCCACAGTGTTTTTTCCCTATTGTTTGCTGACTGTACTGCATGGTATGTTTGAAAGTCCTACAGCTCAGATGGCTTAGTGGTACATTGCTGTGACTATAGTGTGCAGGTTCCTGGGTTCCAGACTTGGCAGGGCTGATTATTTTGTTGCTGGACCTAACAAGGGCTGATGGAGACAGAGTGATTAAAGCAGTTTTAAGTGGCTTTAAGTGGATTTGCACAGTTTTGCGTGAAGCTAAGTGATGCTAACAGATGGTTATGTCCACTTAGCTTCACTTAGTGGCACTTATACCCACTTACACCCACGCTCATTTTAAATAAAGAAAAGAAAAAAGGGGTGATAGGAAAGTGGTGAAAAAGGGACATGCAGATGGAAAAACAACATGAAAAGTAGCTAGGGATATGCAGGATGGGTGTAGGGAGGGTCCATAGCTGTTCATTTCTTCTGTGTATTTGTACAGGATTTAGAGATAAATTTGGACCCTCAAACCCCAGAGAAAAGGAAGAAGACAACAGTAATGTGTTGTCAAGCCAATTGGACAAGATTACATGTGTCCAGTGGACACATATGTGAAATGGACAGCTATGTATGGGACTATGTTTTTTGTTTTGGTACAGATGCCCCTTTTTTTTTAAGGTGAGAGTGGGATGTTGTGGAAGGATTGTAGGTAAGTTTGGGGAGGTAGGTTGGGTAGAGAGACAGACAAGACAGCAGACAGGGGCATTATATGACACATACGGGTGTAAACACCTTGGACGGGGAGGGTGGTTGGGAGTCAGAGGCACATTAGCTCCCAAATGGATACAGTGGGACTGATATCCCCACCCATGGCAGTCACCACTGCACCTTCACGGCCCTAAAAGTGGATGTGCTGGGGGCTGGACAGGAGGGGTAGCCTGCCCCTCAAAGTGCACCAGGCGCCCCTCCTTATGGCTCAGCCATCCATCCGGCTCTGAGCATATGATGCTAAACACCAAACCCCAGAACTGGCTGCAAGTGGCAGGCTCCTCTCCAGCCCCATCCCTTGAGGCAGTTCCATCCAAAGGTAGTACATGGTCTGCAGACAGGACGTTCCAGGGTTGGTCCCAGACATGCTGGGGCCTGGTGCCACAGCTATATGGGGCAGGACAGGTGGAGTCACTGGGATCGGCCTTCCCAAATGTGCTATGGTGTTGTGGTTTTCCAATAATTATTAGTTAGTCATGCAGAAAACATTGCAATATTAGTTATAACAGCATGCATGGGTGCTCCAGTTACTCAAAACAATAGATTTGAAACAGTTGCATAGCAAACAGAACACATGCATAAATGGAACAACTGTAAGCATTATAACAGCATGCCAGTTACATTGACAGGAACAGGCCACCAGTGATAGTATTACAACCAATTAAATATATGAGCAATAATAGGACACATGTCCCAACATTAGGTTTTGAGAACAACATACCCGTTGGATATGAATAATTATTATTGATGCAGATAGGAGTGGAGGGAGAGAAAGAAGTCCATTAACAACTGTATAGGCTTCTATTTTTCATAACAGTACTGCTCAATACTCTACAGGTCTGCCCTCACACTTTACATCTACCTATGGCCCATAGCTACTATAGCGCATACATACCCGTTAAAGTGTCAACCTGGAATGGTATGTGGAAAACAGTGACAACTCTGGATACATGACTAGAGGGGACATGTACATGTGAGGGTTACATATATGACAAAGAAGGGGTACCATGCACTGATGCTGTGTGGGAATGCTACTGGCATACTCCACCTGGATTCTTACATGTGTCCATGGTTATTGGCAGCAATGACCACTAGCCATGATAGTGTGACACTTGAGAGACATGTATCGGGAAGAGTGCTTGGTGTATGTACCTATCCTGCTGTTATTTGCAGACATGGGGTTGGACAGTGGAATAGTTGTACACAGTGCATTAGTAAACCCTTCTTACAGGTACTACAAACATTTCTTTACCTGTAAGACCTGTGGAGGAAATATCTGTTAACACTACATGACTGTTTCTACACATATTCACGAAACCTTGAGTGAAAATATGCACACATCTTACTACCACTCCTGGGATTCGAACCATGTCTGTTTGTGCAAAAAGGAACAACAGAGCATATCTCATCACACTGAGTTACTATCTTTTATTTGACTGATTTCAGTCTAATACTCTTTTGATTAGACAGTCTAACCTTGTAATCCTGAGATTCATACATGACAGACAGTTACTGTACTGTGTATTTATCCATTAAAATAATACAATCTGTGAGGCATAGGTTAGCAAACTGCAATGCTGCTGGGTACACACTATTATACATTACAAATTACTATTCATGGTTCAGATCTTTGTGCAGGACATATGTCATATATCTTGTATATGTTACCTCATTTAATGCATACTGTCAAAGCCATATTTGCAGTGAATAACCTGTTCACATTCTGTTTCTACTACTACATAGCAGAGTAGACAACAGTTTTTGGTAAACATCTTTATTAGCAGACAAATGGCAGATTTCTCAGTGAATATCCTAACAAAAGTGTCAATTATTCATTAGACACAGTACACACTACTACTTCTACTTTATGGCACTAGATATTGCAAGATAGATCTGTACTCACCAGCCTGTCAGCGCATCCGTGCAAGTCTGTCTGCATGGGCCTTTACATTACTAGCACTCTCTGCTGCAGCTGTAGGGGTGAAAAACAAACATTATGCATACCTGTCTATCACATACTCAGGCTATAGTTTGGTACATCTATGTCAGTGATACTTACAAACATCTGGAGCACAATTGTCCCAGGCATCTTGGATCCACAGGTCCAAAAATGTCCCCTTCCTATGCTTTAGGTCAGCATAGTGATGCTGTACCTGCTGACCAGTCCGGGGGATACCAGCACTGGTGATGTCACATGCCAGAGAGTCCCAGGCCTCTACTTTGTACTGTGAGCCCTGGTATTGGCCCTGCAGCAGTCTGTTGTCATGATTTTTGACAAGGAGCCTTGCCATAACCCTAGACTCCAAAGTGCCTCAGCGTTGTGCCTGGAAACGCAAGCCCTCACCTACACCTGCCATTGTTCCTGCAAAGATCAGACTATAACAGGTTCTGGCTGTATTCCTGCCTGCGGGTTTAAATAAGGCCAAATTCCTGCCCTTTGCTGTCATTGAACTATTTTGTAAATGCTGAGCTCAGCTAAGCAATGTGCAAACCTGCTCAGCTAAAGTGAGCAGTGCTTAAAGGGATAAATGCTGAGCAATACTTAACAGTGCACACATTTGCTTAACTGAGCTAACTACCGCTTAGCATTTATATTTCAGTAATGCTTAAACTAGCTAAACATAGCTAAGCACTATTAAGCATTGCTCACTTTTCATTTTAAGAAATATAGATTAATTCATCATTACTGACATATTATTATGTGTATATAATTTACTTTACATGACATCCCCCTATTTGCTTTCATTACATTACTTTGGGGTGTGACTGTATTGCATGGGACAGTTGTGTATACATGGGTGATTTCACATGTTATATGCACTCACACTACCCCAGGTGACAAATATCACTTACTACATAATTTAACATAATAAAATTAATTTTAACAATGCTTTCCCATGTAAGAATAAAGTACCTGTTATGGTACTCAAACCATGAATGCCTGCATGTAAGGTTGGTACTCTAACCACTACGCTAGTTCATCATTGAGACTTTAGCTGTACATTTTTATTTAGTTCCGATGAGATGTTTAAGCAATGCTGAGCAGAGAACCCTAACGTGCAAACCCACTCAGCTACACTTAAACATACCTTAGAATGGAAAATAATAAACAGGGAAATTAATAACACCACTGTGCTAATGCATAACCTGTTATTCTATCAGCTTTCTAGTTTGTAAGGTTAGTATTTAAAATGTATCCCTAATTTTGTGCCGTTGTTCACCCATTATTTCTGGCTTTGTACAGCTTTCTTGCTCTAGGAGGTTGAGAGGTATGTGAGGCAGGTATATGGGCATTCTGTGGAAACCTGTACAGTTCAGGGCTATGGCCATAAGGCACTTTTACGATGGCAGACATTTGGGTTTCAGTCTTCATACCTTTCAGGAAGTCTGTGCTACTGCAAACCTTTTATTCTATCAGCTTTCTGGGTTTGTAAGTTCAATATTTAAAACGTGTCCCTATTTTTGTGCCTTTATCCCCCCATTATTTCTGGCTTTGTACAGCTTCCTTGTTCAAGGAGGTTGACAGGTATGTGAGGCAGGCATGTGGGCATTCTGCAGAAACCTAGCCCTATTGTTCCAATGCCCTCAATGGACAGGACTGTGGAAATGGGAGGAGGGCACAAACTCCACAGTACAGGTGGATGGAATCAGAGACAGGGCACTGAGAAGAGCACAAACTTTGTGGACTAAGAAAAATAAGTTAATTAAAATAAATAAAAATTGACCCTTTTATAAGGCCAGCCTGTATTGGCTACCTTGTTCACCTATACCTAAGGCCAGCCATGTTTTTAAGATGATGCATACTAAAAATATGAGACACATTAATATGAATCAGAAACATGAGATAAGCATTGTTAGTCTAACAGAGAGTTTGTTCATCTTTTTCAACAAACTAGGAATATGTTATTCCATGGTAGAATGTTTATGGGTTATATCATTAGGTAATTTTTATTTGTTTCGAAAGTTTTATCCATAGTTGAATATTTCATATTATTATCTATAGAGTATATAACAGGTTACGTACATAAATGTGATTTCATTATATCTGTGTTTTTCTCTGTTATATAAATGTCTGGTTTTAAATGCATATCTATTAATATTAATGGACTGAATCGTTCACTAAAGAGGAGGAGTCTGTTCAAATACTTGCAATTACATGAAAATCAAATAGTATCTTAATAAAGATGTAAATAAATGTTCATTAAAGAATTATTTGGTTTTAGCAAGTTCTGGCTTTTGATCTAAAAGAAAAGACACCCTCATTTTATGGAAGAACTCACCAGTAATGCCTAAAGTAAAAGATTTCTATGTTTATAGAAATAGTATGTTAAGCATTGTTATACTTGAGTGGAACAGAAAACTATATACACTGGTGAACTCTTATTGGATTCCAGAGGTAGGAGCTAAAGATGCAAAAAATTACTTAGACTGTATAGCCTATTACATGAAAGGTGAAGTCATAATGGCTGGTGATTTTAATTGTATTTTATCAGACAAAGATTACACTGCAGATAGAAACTGTATTCAGCCATACACTTAGTGAAATTTTGTTAATCTAATGAAGTTAAAGGATATATATGAGCTAAAAAAAGCAAACTCATTTAATTTAGATATGGAGCACAAACAAATATTGATAAGAGTTTTGTCTCAAACAATTTGTTATCACATATCAGATAAGTTTCAATAGTCCCATGTCCATTATTGGACCATAATTCTATAATATTTTATATTATTTTAAAAACTGACAATTTAATACATTCCAGAAGATTACCAGTGTACATCATTAACATAAAAGTATTCAAGGATTGGTATGCTAAAGAGATGAAAAATTTCCTAGAAATAAAATTGAATGGTGAAGTATCTGACATTGCCCTGTGGGATTCACTAAAAGCTTACTTAAATGCAAGAGTTATAAGCTGGTATATTAGTAAAACAAGAGACTGGGACAAAGAATTGAATACACTGCAGGCCAAAACAGCCACACTAAAGTTAAATCTGTAACCAAATGACAATATCAGTCAGTCTGAACTTAAAAACTTAAATACAAAATATGTTGAAATTCCAAATCATAAAGTTTCAATAAACTTGGAAAAACTTAAACTTTGGGCATATTCAGTAAACCATTTAAGCTTGCATAAACTTGTTCTTAAATCAAAGAAAACAAATAAGCCAAATCATATCAAAGAAATCATAACACATAAATAATAAAAAAGAAAGAACAGATATTAAAGGCATTCTTGAGGGCTTTAAAATATTTTATGAAAATATAAATAATAATACAAATAACCTAAGTAATGGTGATATACTTGACACTTTTCTAAGGTAAAATATAAATAATAAAATAACAAGTGAACAAAGAAAAAAATAATAGACCTTTCACTTTAACAGAAATAAAAGATCAAATGTTTGTTTGTGTCTTTCGGCTTTTCCCGGTTAGGGGTCACCACAGCGGAACTCCGGTCCGCTAATGATTGGTAGTTAATTTTTACATGCCGAGTTACCAGCCCTGATGCACAACCTTCAATGAAGGTACGCCCATTCATGCATAAAAGATCAAATAAAAATTAAAAAAAATAATAAGGCACCAGACTTAGATGGTCTTATACCACAACTATATAAACTACTATCAGATGATGCAGTTAGAATATTAGATAAGATCTATAGAAAAATAAACACAACTGATGAACTCTCCCCATCATGGAAATATTCCCTTATACCACCTATTTTAAAACAAGATAGGGTACCTACAAAGTGTTCATCATACAGACCCATTTGACTTTTAAATGTGGACTGTAAGATGTTCATGTCTATTTTAGCTAACAGAATTAATCTACTTATATTGAAACTAATTAATGATCAAACTAGGTTTATTTTAAATAGACAGGTACAGTATAATATAACAATGCATTTCTTTATCCTATCAAACATGTAATACTATTTCATGCTATTTCCATCTCAAACTGTGCCATTCTTGTAAATTTTTGTTAATTAATACTATAATGTTTGTTAATTCATATTATAATTTAGATTACCATATTTTGTAATTTATTGTTAATTACTCCTGTAGTTTAAATTACCTCACAGGATGTACATTGTAAATGCTATTAATGTTTGCCACTTTGTTCAGTTTGTTTTCAATTTGTCTCAATTGTATGCAAGGAGCTTTTCTCCCTGGGCCTCCTTTGAAAATGGGCCTTGTGCCCAGTCGGACATTACTGGGTTAACAAATGAAATAAATAAATAAATAATAATGCATACATTAATACACTATGCAAATAAAAATAAAAAGAACTTTCTATTATTAATTTTGATTTAGATAAGGCTTTTGATTCAGTTAATTGGTTGCACCTGTTTAAAATACTTAAAGTGTATAATTTCTTACCTGAGCTAATTGCATTAATGTCTAAGTTATGCAATAACCCTTGTGCTTATGTTAAAATATATTATTTTCTTTCTAATTACTTTAAATTACAAAAAGGAACAAAACAAGGCTGCCCATTATCATGTTTACTTTTTTCATTAGCTATAGATCTCTTTGCTAATAGTATTAGATCCAATAAGAACATTAATGGTATCAAAATAAAATAAGATTTCAAACTAAATATTCAACTATTTGTTGCTGATATTTCAGTAACAACAGGAAATATAGAAAATACGTTAGAACATATAATTAGTTCAACAAGTCAGTTTGAATAAATCTCAAACTTAAGATTTAATCATAATAAAACAGGTATATTATTAATTAATAAAAATATACAAAAATTCATACAAAAATATTTTAACTTCAATTGGAATATCAAACAAATGAAAAACCTTGGTATAACCATTATGTCTGATAGTAAAGAAACGATACAAACTTTCAACAGGTTGTTGAAAATTTTAAGTTTATTCAAAAATTGGAACAAATTCTTTACCATGAGTGAAGGCTGCCAGCCTAGCTAGATAGAATTTTGTAAATAATTCTATGTCATTTGAAAATATTAATGTAATCCACAGGCTGTTTACAACCACACTGCACTCTGCTGGAAGAAAGCTGATAAGTCAAGCATTGTATGACTGATCTCAAGCTTAGAGGCAGGATGTCTGGGCCAGGAAATTCATTCTACTGTCTTCTGACAAGAGTTAATTACTAGCGTTTACATGTATAATGTCTTTTTTTGCTGTGGCTTCCTGGCCAGGTGCAGCTTACTAAGAAATGTAAATTTTGAGTTTCTGTTAACCTGGGAACCAGAGAAGTGTCAATAATGATG
Source organism: Protopterus annectens (assembly GCF_019279795.1). Taxonomy (NCBI): domain Eukaryota; kingdom Metazoa; phylum Chordata; order Ceratodontiformes; family Protopteridae; genus Protopterus; species Protopterus annectens. Next base: position 470,980,670 of record NC_056745.1, on the reverse strand, counting down.
TAATGTGAAATGATTCAGCAGTACTGTGTTATCAATTTAAGACTTTATCAGAGAAAGAGAATTAATCATTTTGGATTTTGTCTTAAGACAACAACTTACCAGTACTCTGCCTTTGCTCTGTAAGTAAAATATTTATTTGGAACAGTGAATTCTCTTAGTGATAGATAGAAATAGCCAGATTAGTCCAGCTGTTTTCTATATTTATGTCAGACTATTCTACAATATTAAAGATAATTTAAGCTCTTAGAGTACATTGCATGTATTCGGTGATACTGTCCAAGCCACTCCAATAACTTTAGCCCTGGGTCACACTTACTATTTGGATAACAGTAATATTACACAGTGAAATTAGTCACCCTTTGGGAAGGGCCTTATAGTAGCTGATATTAGTGGTTGGTGGCAGTGATTTCTATCTTGTAGTCTGGACAGAAGGGGGCATAGCTGGAGAACCTGTGCCAGCCTTCTCCAGGAGTGTCTATGTGTTGTATATAACTCATATCTCAAAGTGTGTGTGTGTGTGTGTGTGTGTGTGTGTGTGTGTGTGTGTGTGTGTGTGTGTGTCACTGACTTGGGCAGGGACACAAAGCACTGGCTGGACAGAGAGGGTACTGGAGGTTTTGGCTTGACCACTAGGCTGAGATCTGCACCCAATAGCTGTGCCAGTGGGGAGTCTTCTTGGGGATCTAGAGAGAAAGGGAGAAACCAGCCCCAGACTGACTGTGATCTCTGTGTGCTCTTAAGGGACATTGTACTTTGCTGTGTGTGTACTTATTATTCTTCCCAATGTGCACACCCTTCACTGGTGCTAGTGGTGAGGATTGAGGCTCCTTGATTACTGGACCAGTGCACGGGCATCACACCATGAAACAACAGTTAATGCTCATTAAGATGGTGATTCTCCCTAAAATATTGTTTGTCTTACAATATTTAGCAATATCGCCACCAAAAATGATGAAGAAGATAAATAATATTATTCTTATATTTTTTGGCATCCTAATAAACCAAGAGTTTCCTTTGATTGGCACAGAAAAGGTTGGGATAATGTTGGAATAGGATTCCCTGATATTCAATTGCATGTTACTTCAACAGTTGTAAAAGTTATAGTGTGGATAAATCCATCTTATGTTTGAAAATGGAAACAATACAGCAAAAAAGATTATTAGCAAATAATAAACATATCACAACCAGTCATAAACCAATAGTCGCTAATAGTTTTATCTGTTTTTTAAAACATTTTTCCATAAATGGAATTACACCTTCTTCGCAAATTCCCTATTTAAATAGCATCATTTCCTGTTTCTAAAAGTTCACATATTCTACATTGTATTAAAGACTTATTATTTTCTATGTTTCCAATTGCATATACAAATGACTGCTTAGAAACTCATAACTTCAATAAAATGCTAGTATTGAAACAACAAGGTAACTTAATTGATTGGCATTAGTTCTTAAATGGCTCTGAGACACACACACACACACACACACACACAAATTCCACCTAATACGCAACTTCTCAGCGCTTCTGTGGATCACTAGTGATTTCTGCATTGCTTACTGTACTTATTTCCTTGTTTCACTTGAAAGAAAGTTACTGTTTGTCATTTTTGCATTTAGTTACTTGTAACACATTGCACTCAAGTTACCTGGCACTTGCTCACTAAAGCAATTATATAAGTCAGCACTAAAAATTAAAAGCACTACACCCTCACTCCCCACTGGCCCTTATTTTCAATTAAGGATTTCCCAATATTATTCTAGCATGTCCAAAGGTCAGTTGTCAATCTCCTCTCCGGTCCAGCTGGTGAATCTGGGAATCTTGAGGCAATGTTATAACTGCCTCATGTACACAGACAACCCTCTCCTCCTCCCACATAACACAAATACTTGTGAGAGATGCAGCTATTTAGCCAAACTGGAGGCTGAGCTCTCTCAACTCAGGACTGGCAAGACCAGACAGGAGGAAAAGGCAACTACACACACCACAAAACCAGCCTCACATAATGCTACCACTCCACTGAATCAAACACATAAACACACAAAGACATACTCGGAGGCTCTGAGTAAAATTTACCTAAACAGCAGAGGCCTCCAAAGCAGACACCCAAACAACTGCTACCTCAAGACACCCCACAAGCAACACATAAACCACAAAAGCAGTGTGCAAAGCAGTCACAGCCCTTAAGGCCAAATACAACACCAAACATACTTGTCATAGGTGACTCCATAGTCAGACACACTGACGTCCCACTCACCAGGCTGAACAAGGAGAGGGTCACAGTAAGCTGCCTATCAGGCGCTAGAATCCGCCACATAACACAAGCACTTCGGTCACTCCACGGCAAGTACAAATATGACACAGTCATTGTCCATGCTGGTGTGAACGACCTGAGACGTACCTCCCTGGACTACATGAAAAGAGACATAGAGGAGCTCTCTGATTATGTATCCCAGGCAGGTATGACCCTAACCCTGAGCAGTATCCTTCCTTCACCAAGAATGATGCCACAATATAGAGACAAGATGATCAGCTTTAACAATCGGCTTAATGTCTGGTGTCATTCAAAGGGGATCCAGTGTCTGTCTGCCTGGGATGACATGCTTGACAAGCCACGCTGCTTCAAGGGATGGCTTGCACCTGTCACCCTGGGATTCCGGATATTGGCTAAGGCTCTTGCCACCCCATAGTGCCTTTTTAGGCAAGGCTCAAATTCTAAACCTACCACCCTAGAAAACAAAAATGGGAAGAAACTGAGGGTAATGCTGCTCAATGCCAGAAGTCTAAATCTCAAAATGCACGCACTCGAGGCCCTTCTCAGTATGGAGAACATCGATGTCTGTGCTGTAACTGAAACCTGGTTCAAGGCTCCTGAGAGCACCCCGGCACTATTAGGTTTTACCTCATATCATGCGTTCCGGCCCCAAAACCCGGACCACACCACAAAAGGAGGGGTGTATCCATATTCATAAAGGATACCCACACCTCCAGGTTGGTGGCAACGCAAAGCTTCGGAAACCATCCAGGTGCAACTAACCATAGGCAAAACTGCTCTACAAATTGTAGCATGCTACAGGCCACCCTCTCAAACTCAGGAACCCCACACAGCCTTCCTGAAGACACTGGAGGGTATAAATGTATCTCCAAACACCATCATATTGGGTGACTTCAACTACCCGAATATAGACTGGGAACATTACTCAAGCCCTAACTTTCTAGCCCAACGGTTCCTGGAGTTCATAAATTCAAATGCCATGGAACAGCTAGTCACTGTTCCCACAAGAGGAGAAAATATACTAGATCTCATTGTCACAAACATGGGGACAAAATGCTCCACACCGGAAGTATATCCCTCATTGGTGAGATCTGATCATCAACTAATCTCACTGGAAATCCACATCCCGCCCCCACCCCAAACAAAAAAGACCATAGTGAAGAGCTTCTCTAAAGCAAACTTCACACTACTCAAGACTGGTGTGGTATCCTTCAAGGCCCCTGAGCCAGAGGAAACCACAACCCAAGCTGCGGAAGCCCTTACAAATGCCTTCTATGAACACCTCCAGGACTGCATGGATCAAGCAATCCCAAATAAAACCAAGACTCTTTCCACAAAGGGCAAACGTCCAGTCTGGTGGACCCCAGCCATTAACAAACTTTACAATAAGAGGAGAAAGCTATTACATGATAGAACAAAATCCATAAAAGGGAAGTCACCCCTGATCATTATTAGTAAAAAAATACGAGCACTCATAAAATCAACTAAGGCCAATTTTGAGAGAAAAATTGCCATGGATTCAAAGGAAAATCATAAGGCCTTTTTCAGCTATGTTAGGAACCTGGGTGGAAACTCCCAGATATGCTCAGAAGTAGTCCAAAATGATACAAAAATCACTGAACCCACAGACATTGCCAACATACTGGCAGACAGGTTCAGTGCAAACTTCACGCCCCTCTCCCCCCCTAAAGGAGAGATAACTATCCCAGCCGAGTGTAGCCTCCCGGACATGTCAAATGCGCAGGTGAAAGCTGCTCTCTCTAAAGCTAAAAACACAGCATCAATGGGACCGGATGGTGTCCCCGGCTGTGTGCTACACGAGCTAAATGAGGAATTAAACCCGCACATAAGGCAGCTGTTTAATCTCAGCCTTACCACAGGATACGTGCCCAAGGAGTGGCGTACGGCAACTGTGGTCCCACTCCACAAAGGCGGCGCCTCTACGGACCCTGGTAATTACCGCCCCATAAGCTTAACAAGTCTAGTCTGCAAAGCTATGGAGAGGATCATAATGGAGCTCATAAACAAAGATATAGGGGACTTGCAGACATTGGACCTGACCCAGTTTGGCTTTGTCAAGGGAAGATCATGCCTTTTGAACTTGGTCGACTTCTTCGAAACAGTCACCAAGGCCATTGATGAGGGGAGGGCAGTCCATACAGCCTACCTTGACCTTGCAAAGGCTTTCGACACAATACCCCACTCGGGTATTGTAGAAAAACTTACCAGCTTAAATGTAAACCCATATGTCACAAGATGGGTTGCAAACTGGCTTAAGGACAGAACCCACAGGGTTAGAGTTGCTGGCGCTGTGTCAGACTCCAAGCCGGTCACAAGTGGTGTCCCACAGGGCTCGGTCCTTGGCCCCCTATTGTTTGGCATCTACTTCTCAGAAGTACAGGCCAACATGGGAGGACTTTGGCTGACAAAGTTTGCAGGCGACTCCAAACTGGGCCATAGTGGAAAGTGCATCGGACATGGATATCCTTCAGAAGGGACTCACGGAAACAGATAGCTGGTGCCAGAGCCATGGCCTGAAGTTAAACGCCAAAAAATGTATAGTCATACCCTTCGGGAAAAATAAGGTAACACCAAGCTACCATATAGGTGGCAATCCACTAAGCACAGAAGAGGTTATCAGGGATCTGGGGACCCAGGTTGACAGTGGCCTTTCTTTTGACACTCACATTGCTAAAGTGGTTAGAAAGACCTTCTACATTGCCCACCTGATCATGAAGGGATTCACATCCAGATCTAGTGAGGTCATTGTTCCCCTGTACTCTTCAATTATCAGACCAATGATCGAGTACAATGCCCCATTCGGGATGTATCTCACCCGACATCTGCAGCAATTGGAGAGACCCCAAAAGTTCCTCACCAAAAGGATAAAGGGACTCCAAAATCTGTCATATGCTGCCAGATTGAAGAAACTCCAGCTCTATTCAGTCGCATACCGTCTGCTCAGAGGTGACATGTGCCTGACATACAAGGCCATGTCCAACCCGGAATTAATGGACATGCTCCACCTCAAAAAATCCAAATCCACCAAAACCACTAGAGCAAGCGACTTAAACCTTAGCATGGCTATAAATAGAACGTGCTGGAGGGATAGATTTATCACTCAGAGACTCCCTATGCTGTGGAATAAAATCCCGGTCCATGTGAGGCAGAGCACCTCGCTGACTCTGTTCAAGAGAAATCTAGAACTGTGGATGGGAGATCGTAGGTTTACCCCGGGAATCATATCTGTGTCACTGCTGGACAGAGGCACAACAAACTAATGGGCACAGTATTTTTTCATATAAGGGGTGGCGTAAGCCACAAAAATTTGGGCTAGGCTTATAAATGCCTTAGGGTAGATAGCCTAGTATAAACCTATGAACCTATGAACCTATAACATATATATATATATATATATATATATATATATATATACTCTTGAAAATTTAAGGTCAAATACAATCAAGATTCTGAGAATTTTAATTTTATAAATATTTAGAGACTTGGTAAACACAGATATATATATATATATATATATATATATATATATATATATAATATATATATATATATATATATATATATATATAAATATATATATATATATATATATATATATAAATATATATATATATATATATATATATATATATATATATATATATATATATATAAGTTATTTAACATAGATAAGAAATTGTTCCCCAAGTTATTGGAATTCTTAAAAAATATCAATAATAATGCAATGAAAAATAAATCATTTTTATCACAGATTTATAAAATTCTTAAGTTAGATTTCACATATTTAGACAATTCCTATTGGAACTATTCCTCAAAAATTAATAATGAAGACTTCGCTGAAGAATACAAGAACATAATATTAAAATTCTCAGATAAAACTACAGCTTGTTTATATTGGAAATTTTCACTTAGAAATTCTTACACAGAGCTTTTGCCACTCCTAACAAAATCACAATTATGTATAAATCAAATGAAATTAAATGTTGGAGATGTGATTGTGAAATAATAGCTGATTGGATACAATGTATGATACATGAATGTGAAGTCATCTCCCCTTTTTGGAAAGAAATTAATAACTTCATTCAGGTTCTAAAGTTAAATATATATAATATTTCTAATTTAGTTTTATTTAATGCTCCAGTTCCTGAGATAATTCCAAAAATCAAAGTGCATCTTCTTTGGTCTATTCTTGCTATAGCCAGAAAAGTAATTACTAAAAATTAGAAAAGTAAACTTACCCTTCTATTGTTGAATTTATTAGTATGGTAGAAAATGTTTGCAGTAGTGAATTGCATACTATAAAGATGAGATAATAATAATATTACATGTTCATATAAATCTTGGTTTAAACTTAAAAGACTTGCTTGACAAAACATCAATTGTTTTTCATATATATAACATTGATGTATTGATCAGCTGTGGACCTATGTAAATAGTTTCTTGTTTGTTTTATAATTGAGTTGTTTAGCTATTATATTAAAAGCAGAGAAAAAAAAGAATGTGTCTGGCTACCAAGGGTGTTACTATATCAGAAGTAAAACTCTATATGTATCGCCAGAAAAACAAAACTTTTTTTCACCCTGAAAACATGCCATTACCAAAACTTTCTGTGTAACCAACTTTACAATAAAGAAATCAACAATTTAATACTGTTTAATAAATAAAATTATTCACCTAACTATGAGTTAAGGCTGAACCAAAGGCCAAGAGATTATACCACTCTCAGCTAGGTAGGTAGAGAATTGTACATGATGATTGGAACAGATGAGAAGGTTTTCTTAATAATTTATTTGTATCTTTAAAATCTCCAGCAGCTTCTCACTGGCTTAGCAGGCATATTTTTTAAGTAATACCATTTTATCAGATTATCAGGTTACAGGTACACTGCCTTATAAGTATGACTACCATTTATTTACTAAAGTGAAATATATAAGAATTTATGTGTCAGATAAAATACTGCTGGCAAAACAAAATGCACCAAACTACTATTGTTGCAGCATTCTATAACAGTTGCAAGCAATGAAGACCAGCACATTGACGCCATAAGCAAATTAATTTGTCACATTCCATTTCAAATGATAGCATTGCATTGGCTATATTTCAGAAATAAAATGTGAAATAAGGAGTTTTAATCCTATGCTTATTACTAAAATGAAGACAAGAAAGCAATCAGCATATCAAAATGTATAATAACAAGAAATGTCATAGGATTTCCTGAATAGCCATACACAGCTTTCAACTGCAGTGACTTAAACACAGTTCTTTTATTTTTGCCATAACATTTTGTCTTACTGCCGCCAGATTTACTGATGTTGCTGAGAAAGTTAAATCTGTTTATAAATGCCTAAATTATTAAATCACTTGAGTAAATACATGCAGACATTTCTCATCACTGACGCTACATGTAAATGCATTATTATTTATTTATTTATTGACATTTGTTTACCAGGAAAGTCTGGTTATACAAAGTAAGAATATGTTAGTTGGCTCTATAGTGCCGATAGCTAGAGCTTTGTCTGTGACCCTGAAGACCTAGAATCAACTATCAGCCGGGGTATTAGGGATGCAATTGGGGGGGGTGAGTTGGCAATACTGCCTCATCCATCCAGGGAGAGAGGAAGCAAGGCACATTGCTGCATTGATACCCTGGGAATTACAGTGGGTTTCACTGCAGGATTTGGGCAATGATGGGTGCAAACACACAAAACTGCGCATTTTGTAATAACAGTCATACAAGCACAACAGATGTTCAGGAGGCCAGTACTGGAGCTAACAAATGTGTTTGAAATACAGGAGGTTTGGGCTTAACAAAAAACTGCCCCATGTCTGTATGATGATATCCACCCCCCAAACTCTTGGCTGTCACCATCATCCAGCAGATAACTGCAACAAATGAATTAGCAGAGAGTCTCTTGCCTTGGTATATACAGTGAGAAATAAATAGGCTGAGAAGGGGCTGATGGTGGGTAGGTAGGCAGGAGGGAAGAAAAGGCATCCACAAAAATAATACATTCCTCTTTATTCTTTCCCGTGATGCATGATGGACATTACTTTTGCTTTAACTGTTCTCAGACTGACATTAAAAACTGAAAAAGAAGAGTCAGCACAAGTCTGATAATATTAAACATTCTGAAAGAAGACTTTTGCACCAGTTATGTGTACCTGACTATTTTAATTTCCAAAGTTCTCTTTGTTATATAATTTGGTAGCTTATACAACTGCCTTTTTAATGCTAGAAATAGCTGCACATAAGTTGACTTTATTAAAACTCTTGGTATATCTTGCATGTGCTTCTCAGCAGTTGAATGCATCTGGCATAGACTACTTATCAAATAATACTATAAGTAAAGCCAAAGATACATCAGGCGCTGATTGCATTTTCAAGATTTTGTGTATGATGTCTGTATTACATCATGTATTGGGATTAGCTTATTTTTAGAAGCAATTATTAATCCTTATAAAATTAAAAGGCACAGCAAGAGTGAAGTTTAAAGGAAGACAAAAAATGTCAGGTTTATCTGTCTCAGAACAGCCTTGTCCTCAAGTAAGAGCCTCACAGAGCATATGACAAATGACAAGTATTTGTTTTATTCTTTTATAGAAGGTAAACAGACCTAGTTTCAGAAACAAAGTTTGTAGTTAAACTCAGCTTGCAAGTCTTGGATTTGTATCCATTGAATTATATTGCAATAGTGCATTATATATGTAAAAATGTCAGTCTTAGTTCTGAACATGTAAATTCCAAGAATCTGACACAGGTGATGCACACAACTAAGTTTGTGTTAATGCTGCAGAGTTGTATAGTGTGTTTCAGCTTGGGATGTCACTGGGGCTTTTGTAATTAGTAAGTGAAACACAATAATGTTGCATAAGTACAAAAATTCATAACTGTTATAAAGAAGAAGCTTTATTAAGCACATACTAGATTTCATCATAACAATGATTTATGATATTTAAATATTCTGCAGTGGCAGGGTCTTATATTGCATTGCACTGTTGTCTCCCAACTATTTAGCTATTGCTCTTTTAGTTTTCCTTTGTGAATGTGCATTTGCAGCAGTATTGTTTTCATAAAAGTCATACAACATACTTCTGCTGAATCATCATCTACTATTGAATTTATTGCATTTTTGACAACAGAGTAAATGTATTTGGGCCTATGTTCCTTAACATTTTCAAGTTCATGCATTGAACAGTTCAAATCTAATTAACAATTTACATATATAAAGACTCTAGAAAAATAGTGCTGTATGTAAAAATATATGGTTTGACTACATTAAATAAATAATAGCAACATGGAGGCCTTTTGCACCGCTTGATTTTTTTGAACAAGAATGTCGGTGCCTTTAACAGAGAATAATAAAACAGAATAGGAAGGGAACAAGAGATAATCACGACTGACAACATCTGTAAAATAAATATATACAAAGGGAGAAAAGCAGTGAATCAAACACGAGAATACACAGCATAAGCAAAGAAAGCTAGAACAAACAAAAAACATGCTTTATTTTGTAATTTCATACTGACTATTGAAAAGATCAGCACCTTAATAATTATCTTTCATACACTTCTTCATGGAGAAATCCTGGCAATATCACAGAAGGGTGCAAAATGCTGAAGTTTAAAAACAGTACACAGTTAAAAAAAAGTTGCTTGAACAGAGCAGTTGGTCATTTTACACAAACTAATAACCTGCTTTGATACTTAAGTATCATAAGAAGTGGTAAAAATTTAGTTCCCCATCCCCCCAAAACATTGTCACTATCACTTGTTGCTCATAAGCAAGACTTATGGGAAAAAGGGTTGTGACTGTCAAACTATGGATAGCTATTCAAAAACATGGGCTTATGCTAAATGTTGGAGGAAAAACCTCCACTTCCTTTTGAGAGTAGTATCTAAAAAGTTCACTAAATTGTCACTAATTTGTAAAGTAAACTTCAGAAGAGAAGTGGTGTGGTTATGATAAAGTAGAAAACTAGTAGCCAATCAGCAGGTCCCATCCACAAAATAAATATGTCATCATAAAATCATTATCTCAACCATATCACTTATTTTCAGAAGTTTACCTTTTCCAAAAGAAAAGTCGTGTTCATGGGCAATTGATCCATTTAGCTAGGATGATTTCAGATCAAGTTATATTTAATAATGTAAGACTAAAACTTGAAAATATGTTCCTTGAAAGGAACTACACCCCGTGCTTTTGTAAAAAGTGTTAATAATGAAGTTTTTGGGGGCTGAGGAACTAAACTTCTACCACTTCTTATGATACTTAAGTATCAAAGCAGGTTATTACTTTGTGTAAAATGACCAACTGCTCTGTTCAGGCAACTTTTTTTAAACTATGTACTGTTTTTAAACTTCAACATTTTGTACCCTTCCTGTGATATTGACAGGATTTCTCCATGAAAAAGTGTATGAAAGATAATTAATAAGGTTCAAAGCTGTAGCCAAATCTAGACAAAAAAAAAAAACCTTGCATAAAAGTTCTCTAAAGTATAGTCTGTTCTTCCATGGTCCTCCTCTAGGGTCCTGGAATATTTTTTCTATAATGACAAATTTAAAACTTTGGGATGGGTGGTTCTCTATATGTCGAAATAAAGCACTATTAGTGTTCCGATATTCCGATATAGGGAGGGTGGCCTAATGGTTAAGGTGTTTGCCTTACAAACACAAGGTATAGGGTTTGAATCTCACAGGGGATAATTGGCTAGGCCTAAAATGGCTCGCAAGGGCAGTTAGCCTAGTACTAACCTACAGAGGCACAGCAAAATAATGGGTATAGTTCCCCATACTAAAGGGGTGGCGTAAGCCACAAAACTATGGGCTAGGCTTGTAAATGCCCTCGGGCAGATAGCCTAGTATGAACCTATGAACCTATGAACCTTATGTCCCTTGCGTGTTCGTACATTCTCTCCTTAAATTTTCTTTTGTTGTTTACTATATAAAAAACAGTAGATTCTCCACATAAAGCAGCATGCACTACCCCTGATGTATTGCAAGTGAATTTCCCTGTTAGTTTTATAAAGGTGTTGTTGATTTCTATCTTGTCTGTTTGTTTCACTAAAGAACATTGGGAACAAAAAACATATCTTTTCATACCTAATAACTCTCCTTGTGTAGGACCACTGCCTTTATTTTCCAACAACAGCTCAAAAGTGAACCCTCTCCTATAAACTATACATGGTCTGAGACCTATTTTGTTGATAATGCCATCATAACTATAAAAAATATGCCCGTTCTTATTCAAAATGTTAGATATAAACTGATAATCCACTGAAACTCTGGTAACAAAAGAACATTTGAAATCCCTATTCACTGAGGTGCCCTCTCTCTGATGAACATCCATTGGACTCATCACCTTACTATAATTCAAAAGTGGTATTATAATCCTTTCCATTCCATGACCCTAGAATTGGAACATGGGAGGACAAACTAGACTTTAGAGAACTTTGTTGGCAAATTAAGTTAAATGCATTAACAAAACCTGGTCTGAATGATGGTATTAGCTTAAGTACTTATTTGAAACTGCGTTCTTATAAGGTTTAAGAAAAATATTAAATTATGTAAGATAGGTTTTTAAACGTTAATGTTTATACATTTTTTGTTTAAATATAGTTTTATTTACATTTAGTAGGGCAATATGAAATTGTTACGAATTAATATGTGTGTGATTTAATTTATTCACATTAGCTGGGTGGTGATTGGGCTGTTTCATTACATAACTTAATTCATTAAGTATTTAAACAAGTGTTTTTAAAATGGTTGTATTCTGAAGAAGTCATTCGATATACGCTGATGAAAGTGCTAAATAAAGAAGAGTTTTTATGCAAGTTTGTTTTTTTTGTCTGGATTTGGCTACACCTTTGAGTTTGTACTGGTTCTTAGTTTATATAATTAATAAGGTGCCATTCTTCTCAATAGTCAGTATGAGATTAGGTTCATAGATTAGTACTAGGCTAACTGCCCTGATGGGCCATTTTAAGCCTAGCCAATTACCCCATGGAAGAATCAAACCCTGTACCTTGTGTCTATAAGGTAAACACCTTATCCATTATACCAACCTCCCACCCACTTCTGGGGACAGGGCTGTTACCAAATAACAGTAACTCTTACAATGTGATTATAAAGACTGTTAAGGATTCCCCCAGACCTTTTCCTTTAAGTCTGAGGGAACACCAGGCAGACTTGAAGTCTAAATACACTAGAGCCTTGACTGTACAATGCAATACACATTCCAAAAGTGCAAAAATAATTGTTAATCAGTATTGGTTTATCCTTACAAGTAATATGCACATCAAAAATATTGTTAGTATGGAACCTGTGTTCATTTACAAAAGAGCTAAGAGCATTAAACATATTCTTGAAAGATCAGGCTATCTATGCTATAGTAGCAGGTTATGAAATGGCACCACAAAATTTGGTACCTTGAGATCAGTGAAAATACATCCTCAAACTAGATGTAATAACTTTCAACAATTCCTTGAATAGTACTGTTCATCCTGCAAAAGGTAAACACCAAAGGACTGGTTTACCTCACTTTGTGTACTGGGTGTTCAATGTTTTATGTTGGAAAAACAGAGAGAAAGTTTTAGAAACTAATTTATGAACACCATTATGATACCACAACACATAATGACAACAATGCTTTATACAGACACTCTTTGGTTTGTACTAATTTCATCAGTTTTCATTACTATTTTGGAAATAATTAGCTCTTATATCAGAGGAAGGGCATGATATGACAAACTGGAGCTAAGAGAAAGTTAACCCCCACCCCGGGTATTAATGATCATGTTTCTTTTAATTCCTGTTTTGAAATAGAGAGACAACAAATTGTAGCGTGTTTCTCTTAGACTTTATCGCAGACTGCATGCACTTATATATTTTTACTTGTACATTGGTTTACCTTGATGAATTTTGTTAGTGTATCTTTACACATTTGTATTTTTAGCTATTATGTTTGATTAATTAACCAATTTTGATGTAATCAAAGCTTTAGTACCAGAATGTGTTCAAAAGCATGCTGATTCTGATGAAGTCCTGCTTTAAATTGGTTTGGGATGAAAAGTGTGCTAAATTTTGAACTTGTTGTGCTTAAAAGTGCTGTTCAATTGATTATTAAGGTGAATAAATCCTGGGGTTTTAACAAAGTGCTGCTTAGCTGAACATTAAGGTGAACAAATCCTGTGGTTTTAACTGATTCTCAGTTGTTCTGTGGTATAGACCTTCTTTCTGGAGTCGGGACCTAAGGGTTCTTTTGGTGGAGTACGAGATTTTCTAGAGATTGTTTGCCTTCGTTTCTCCTGCCTTTTTGATTTAATGCTATTACAGTCACATCTATAACCAAGTTACTCATTTCTTGAATAGGGATACATATATAACCACACCATCCACCCCTTAACTGATAACTGCCTTAAAAGGTTCATAAAGGTATACTAGGCTAATGACCACTTGGGCCTTTGAAAGCCTAACCATGCAACACAAATGTATCCCATGCATTATTGTGTGTTACAGATTATTTTAAGGGGTGTAGGTTAGTTAGGGCATGATTTAACAGTTTTTTTGTCCATCAGAGACACAGGTGTCAGACAAGGCATAAATTTCTGATTTCCCATCCACTGATCCAGGTTATGCTTGAATTGGATCAGGAAAGGGCTCTGCTTCATATGGATGGGAAGCCTATTCCAAAGAATGAAAATTGCCTATGATGCATACCTATCCCAACAACATGTCCTGTTTCAATTGCAAGCAAAGTTTAAATCCTTACATCTAGTAGTTCTGCTGCTGTTTATTTTCTAGGCATGCAAAAGGTCCATCAGATCGGGATTATGCCTTGTATGCCAGGCAGAGATCACCTGCCAGTAGTCTGGAAGAAACAGAGTATAGAGACAGGGTAAAAACTGGAACTGAATTTGTCAGCCAGAAGATTTGCTACATCTCCCAGTTCCAAGAATGTGGCTTCATTTACCAACAGTTAGGCATGCTGTTGTGTGAACCTTGTGGTTGTCCTTGGCCTAGGACACTATCTTTATCTCAAATTTACTTTGTTGGACTCAATTAGTCCTCTCAGTTGTGCATTCAGTTCTATGAGAAGAGTTTTTATAATTTTTGGTGTACACTTCCTAATTTTAGCTATGACTCTTTTTTATTTGTTGTACAACCTGTTTAGTTTTGGATTCCACAGGGGTGATTTGTTTTTTGAGGTAGTTTTGGGCTTACTTCTGGTGGGCAAAGCAGGCCCTATGCAGTCACTGACATGGTTGTGCAGTGCTCCTGTGAATGATTCTGCATAGGCTGCTGTGTTATCTGGGTTTGGAGGGGCTTGAACTTTTGACAGGTTATCATTTAATAAAACATAGCTTGCCTTGGAGTAGTTTCTAACTTTTACAGAGTTTCCTGGGGTTACAGAATTGATTATTTTTTGAAGGAGACTACTTTGTGGTTTTACCCTACAAAAATGGACAACACACGGGGTGGGGGGTGCAGCGTTGTACTAGGTTTAATATGTTTGTACCTCTACTAGGCATATGCACTAACTGGTCCAGGATGTTTGTGTTTACAAAGTATAAGAATCTCAATGCCTGCAAATCTGGGGTTGTTCAAGATATCCAGTTTATACTGGAATAATTAAAGTTCTCCATAAGAATAGTATTAGATTGAATGCTGAGTGTCTCAAATAGGTCTAGGTATGAGCTATGGCTTCCACAGGACATAGAGGGTGAGCTATAGCTTGCTACGTTATGGTATGGGACTTGTCTATGGTAATCTGGGTGTGCAGGAACTCCAATGCATCATCCTGTTTAATTAACACAGAGGTATGCTTGTTACTTGATGTACATCAAGACACCTCCACCTTTAGACCCTGCCTGTGCAGTTGGTCTAAATGTGTGTCTGTAAGGCACTGAAGCCTTGCCCTGCTGAGGTATTCTCTGCATCTTTCAACCATTTCTATGTAACTGCACAGGTGGCTGCATTTTCCAAGGTAAGGAGAGCTTGCAGAAAGTGGAGGTTCTTGTTTATACTCCTGGCATTGAGCAGTTACACCATTAGATTTCATTGGGTAGATTTTGCTGTGTTGGAAGGATTGCCAATTTGGCATTGCCTAAAAAAGGATCTATGGGAGAGGCCGATATTGTAGCCAAAATTCGAAAGCCTAACAGGGAGAGGTTCAGGCCGTCCTTGACAAAAAAGAGGTTCGTTAATCATGCACTCCCATGCTGACAGATATTGTAGCTCCCTAGAATGACATCAAAAATTAAGCCAATTATTAAAGTTAATCATCTTCTGTTGGTATTGTCACATCATCCTTGGTGAAGATAGAATGCTGTTAAATACTAGGCACATACCAGCTTGTGACACATACTCCAATACACTTACAGGGACTATGACTGAATCATACTGGTGCCTGTAGTGCAATGATTTCAGTGCTTGCATAACTTGGTGGAGCCTGGTGCTGACAGGTCACTGACCATTATTTTCTCTTTTTTCAGCCAGGTTAGTGGGGCATCCCCTATAACTAGAGTCCTGGGTAGTGTATTGGTGTGCCTTATGGGCTTGGTAGCTGATGCCTCACTGGGTGTAGGTGTATGTGCAGTGTTTTTTTCTGTTGAGTGATTTTGGGTTTGCTGAGGATAATTTTTTTCAGACAGAATGTCTGAAACATCTTTGAGGCTGAGAAAGATTGGATTTAAGTACCTTAGCATAAGAAGGTCTATGTGTGGGGTGCATACTATGTGTAGTGGGTTATCATGTGTGTTTCTTATTGCTGGATTCTTATTATGAGTGCTTGTAGGCGTGATTTTTACCTCCAGAGACCTTGTGTGTATATAGATCTCTTGTGCACTATATTTGTTTCTTTGAGGATTAAATGGTCATCACTGAACAACAGACTCTTGTTATATTGTCTCAGTATATCCATAGCCACCAAACTAGCGGCACAGAAATTGGGAAATTGTATATCTATGATTTCAGTCCTTAACTGAGTGAACTACAAGGGTGAAGTGCATGATGGGGTTAATAATGGGCTGTCTAAGGGTGCTCAGGGGCTACAGACTAGACTAGGTTATATAATACTAAATTCAAGGGGCAGTGTTCCTCAACACGCAGGCTTGCTGCTCTGTGCTACTCAATGCACAAAGTAGTTGTCCTGCACTCACCAAGTTACTGGTACACTTTCAGAGGTGGTTTTATAGTCAAACTTTGGTTTCTAAGTGTCTGCATCTATACAGGGCATTACTGACCACCACTACATCATGGGCAATGATGTGCAAATGTGCCAAATTATACAGACACTTAAAACAAAAAAACTGTTTTCTAAGCCTCTGGCCAATAAAATTACTAAACTTAAAGCTTTCTTATGGGTATCCCAACTCAACCACACCAAACCATCACCTACTGCCACTAAATGAATCAGCTCATTCCTCTTATTGCAAAAACACAAAAAAAGATTGCTTTAGAGTATAATTCAATAGCAAAACAACTTAAACAAACTAACTGGGCAATTATTCAAAGTACAAAATCAAGAAATAATGAAAAAAATAAAACAGTAGTACTCTAAAACAGTTATCTGAAGTATAGAACAATAAAATAAATACAGTATCTGCCAAGGACAGAGCAGAATTAAATCAGGACAATTTCAGAGTGTGGCAAGGGCACCAATCAGATGGGAGCTCTGGAAATATGAACAGGATACAATATATATTAAAGGAGTTTTACTCAAGAGCAATACCGGTTTGCTAGATGGACATTCAGTATTATGGATCTATGGAAAACAGTGGGTGGGAAAAGTACTTAAACAGCTTACACATAAGATCATAGGATCATGGGTGGTTACTAGGATATCGACCCGGAGGTCATTTCAAGCCTAGCCTTTTCATTTCAATGTAATACCATAGATATTCTAGTCAATACCCAGGACTGTATTTATTAATGACTGCCCATGTCCAGGACGGTTGTGGGTGCTATCCCCGGTAAGAATTTACGGTGCCCTATCCACTCATCCAGGTTCCTTTTGAACAGTGTCATAGAGGTGCTTTGCTTCACATGAACTGGCAGCCTATTCCAAAGATGTGGCAGTCACTGGGAGACAAATCTGTCCCTCCAGCACTTCCTATTCAAGTCACAGGCTATATTTAGGTCCCTGGAATGGGTAGCTCTAGTCCTGTTTGATTTACGGATGTACACAACAGACAATGACAACAAAAGGGGGGAGGGACTTTTTGAAGTCAGATTACCATGGGGGGGCAGAGACACAGCCTTTTAAGACCACAACAGCAAAATGGTGGGAGGGTTGGGAAAAAAATGAAGATGCAAGAAGCCGGCTGACTAGAAAAGGATTGAATCAAATAAAGGCAACATTGGAGCTCTAGTCATATGACTCTAAGCTGCACATCAATCATCCCAGGTAAGTTAGCGTTTTAAAAACTTTAGCTTAGTGTCTCAGTGGAGTGGGGGGCAGACACAAATAGCAAGGGAACAGAAAGGCCCGGGAATGCAACTTTAAGCAGGTAAATGATAAGCAGAGTATAAGATTCTAGAAGCAAAGCTGGAATATAAACAGATATAAAAGAACTGAAGCACCGGTCCTAGAGTACAATAATCTCTTTACTGCAATTCTACAACAGTCTAAGGCATCAGACTATGCAAACATGTACCACTAACACTGTTTATGGAAAGAAAAGCAGTAATAAATGAATAAATGAGGCCCAAATCTGGCAATAGTTCATAGTTCTGCCACAACTATGAATGAAACTGTGAGACTAAGTCCCCAGACAGGATTTAAAATACAAACAGCTAGCTTTTACATGTAATTCTACTTATAGAGATGGAAGTGCAGTATAATGTATAAATGATGATAAGATATTGTAGAAATTCACTATCTTCCCACAACTGCAAATGACACTACAAGACTAGGGTTACAGAACAAACTAAAACAAATGCAAGCAGATAACTTTTTTTGTTTAAAACTTGGAAAAAAGCAGAAAAGTACAAAACAAGTATTAGATCGCAGGTCACTATAAACTTAAAATATTTAAGCATCATTTTTTTCTTTCCTTTTTGATGAAGAGCTTGCTTCTCACAGTTCACAGCTTTCCACACCTCTCAGAGTCTTGCATAAAAAACCCAGGGTGGGCATAGTTCTGTGCTGGATATAGCAGGCTTGATATAGAGGGGATCCAATCAAATAAAGCCAATATTGGACATCCAGCACTATGACTCTGAGTTACAGGTCAATGACACCAGGTGGGTTAGAATTTCAGAAACTTTAGCTTAATATCTCATGATGGAGACAGAAACATAGAACAGGGAAACAGAAAGACATTGGAATGCAACTTTAAGCTGGTAAATGATAAACAGAATATAAGACTCTACCAACTGTACATATTTCTTATTTAAACTTTGCAACTCTCTTTAAATCAATCAAGCTGTACGTCACACTGGATAATTTGGAAGACCAGACGACTTGTTTTCCTTCTGATACCAGCTTTATCACATTCATTATCCTAAAGCAGTGTAGCATCTGTCATATGCTCATAGATTATTAATTCCTACAAAGTGCAAATAACTCTGTGAGAGGTGCAGATACTTCAGAGGAATGGAGATCTCACTCACACAAAAAAACACCGACTGTGAGAATCACACTAACATACCACGTGTAATACACCCAACCCTGACACATAATGTAAACTCATATGCTAGTGTTATAAAGAATTCCTCACCTACATCTCTAGACCCATAAGAATGAAGTCTCAGCAAAGATTAGAATCAAACATCATAGCACATAATACATCATCTTTAAGAAAGAATCTTTGTGAGACAAAGGACCTCAATTCCAATACACTAGTCCACTCCACAAACAAAAAATGTTTTAGTGATTGGTGACTCCATAGTGAGACACACAGACTCTCCACTCAATAGGCTGAACAAAGATAGGGTGGTAATGAGTTGTCTTCCAGGTGTTAGAATCTCGGGCCCTTAGGATCCTTGCACCAAACAAATATAAATACAACATGCATATAAGGTTGAATTTGGGCATAAAATCTTGAGAGTGATGTAGAGAGATATGTTTTTGCTCTTTCTGCATGTCACAAATACAGGCAAGACCCACATAGTGAGTAGAATACTCTCTTCTTGCTGAATGATGCATTGGTACAAGGAAAAGATAATTGCCTTCAATGAATAACTAAAAAACGGTGTCATTCTAGAGGGATCTAGCATGCGACAGTATGGAACAAAGATGATTGACAGACCTACTTGTTTTGCAAAGGACAGTCTACAGTGCTGGTTCTTAGGATTGCATGTACTGGCTAAAGTGCTTGCTGTACCCATAGTGCCCTTTTTAGGCAAAGGTCAGTTAATGAACATTCCAAGCAAACATATCAAAACTAAATAGGATCAAATTAAAGGGGGGTGTGCTCAATGCTAAAAGTTTAAAAAACAAGTTGCCTAATCAATGGCACTCCTGCATTTAGAAGGCATCCATATAGATGTAATCACTGAAATCTGGCTTAAATTCCATGGAAGCATTCTCTGTTCATACTTGGGTTTAGTGCTACCATGTCTTCAGTCTTAATGGCAACATCACTTCTTGGCTTCCCCAAAATCTTACACATCACTTCCTGCCTTTGCCAAACCATCACTGCTCCAATTGGCTTGTTATCCTGTCAGTGGGTAGTCCTCTGGACAACCACACTTACTGGCTTTTAAAAATAGAATATATCTACAAACTATTCCAACTAAGAAAATGCACACTTAGTCAAATATGCATACAATTGGCATAGTCCCTTAGCTCAGTCTAACAAGAATAACACTGTTAAAAATAAAAGTTATACCGGCTTCTCTGAGGCTGACTGTTTTTGGTTCAAGTCTGTCAGACAGGTTTCATCCCACTCCATTCCCCCTCACTGCACTTGGGCTCACTCCACTCCCCTACCCTTTCCCCATTCCCACCCCCACATCAATTACATTTATACTTAACCATACCACACACCTTCCTGCCACACACATCAAGTCAAACCCCACACCCTCATCCAGCCCCCTCAACACTCCTCCTCAACATTACCTTACTACCACTCACACTAACCACTTGACTCTAAGTATCATTTCTCACCTCCACACTGACCATTTTCTTTAACACCTCACACCTACTTTTTCTTCTGCAACTCCTCTTATTACGCAGCACTATTTCTCTAAGTACTTCAGCTGTATTCTAGCATGCCTTCTCTACAATGCCTATGATGCCTCTGACCCTCTAAATAACATCAGTATTGACCATCCTTCCTCAGCTCAAACACTAACATCTTAGCAACAGGCACCTACACCATTTACCAACATCTGCCTACAATTATACAGTACCTTCACCTCTCTGCTATATTCCTTCAAGCACATTCAATCCTCAAGCTCTCAACTATCCACATTCAAGTATCACCAAGTAATCTCCAAACTAAAATACCTACTACTGCACTCCCTTACACGCCTTAAGTGACTATCTGATATCCACCCCAACCCTAGCCCATTCATTAATTCATCCCACACTCTGACATCCCCCACCAACACTTACACACATTCTCCTAACCAATTCTCTCCAAAACTAACACTCCTACCACTTTACCAACAATTTTCAAATCTGACCTACTAATAACCAACTTTAATCTCAGAAGCCTTGTAAATAAAATTACTGACTTCCATGCTATCCTTGCCACCTACTCTCCTGACATAACAGTTATAACAGAAACCTGGTTAAAGCACCACATCAAAGACTCTGAAATCAATACAACAGATATAATGCAATTAGACAAGACAGTATAGCCAAAAGAGGTGGTGGTGTAGCAGTTATGTTTAAAGACACTCTAAAAGTAGAAAAACTAAGCCATCCAACACCCGACACCCCCAACACTGAAATCCTCATCACCCACCTGCAATTAAACCTCCACAAAACCGTGATAATCATAGCTCCCTATCTGCCCCCTGGGAACAATCTTCCAAAAATGTAACTTCTTTTACCTTGGTCTGCCTCTACATTCAATCAAGAGACTATCATCTTAGGTAACTTCAAATTTGATTGGCTCACCTGCTCCTCTAACTGCCTTTCTAACTTTGTAAACCTCTACAATTTCTGCTAAGTTATGAATTGCCTCACTTGCACAGACAAACACTCTAAAATTAAACAGTCTCTATTTGATTGGGTACTAACTAACAAACCAAACCTAGGTTATCAAGCTGGCTGCATACCTATAAATCTTAGTGACCATGCCCCTACATATCTGCTTAGGAAAAAAGTCCATAATCAATACATTAACACCTTCAAATACATCCACAGTAAGAAACACTTCTCCCCTGACCTATTCAACCAGCTACTACTACACTGCGACTGGTCACCTTTAATAAATCTAAAACTTGACCTTGCAGATGACTTCTTTAACAACAAATTTCTTAATATGCTAGATAAGTTAGCCCCCACAAGAAAAATACACATCAAATCAAAGCAATTGTTATGACTTTCTCAAGACAATAAAGTACTAATCAAGAAAAGAGATAAACCAGGGCCCTGTACCTATCTTCCAAAAACAACTCTGACCTCACAGTCTATCAGCAATTAAGAAACCAAGCAAAGAAACAAATCTCCAAGGATAAGAAACACTACTACCAAATCACTCAAGAAAAATACCTACACAACCCACAGAAATTCTGGCAAACAATTAACCACCTCCTCAACCCTGGAAAAAACTCCACCCCCACTCCTTCCACATCAAATACCACTAAATCCATATGCTCACAACTTAATTCAAACTTCATAAACTCAATCACAAACCTTTTAGATAGCTACCAAATTCTACCACTCACTACCCCCCATGACTCCAGCCATTCTAAACTCTTCTCACTAAACCCTATTTAAACTTCCTGCATCAAAAAGCTCCTAGGCAAACTTTAAGCGATGCTGCCTTGCAGCTGACCAACTTCCAAATGAGTTCCTAAATATTGCAGCCCCATCCGTAGCCTACCCTGTGTCCATATTAATCAATCACTCAATCTCTGAACAATGCATCCTGCAACTCTGGAAAGTCTCACACATCATTCCTCTTCACAAAGGTGGACCCTCAAGAGATATCTCAAGCTACTGCCCCATTGCTATTCTCCCACCCATAGCAAAAAATTTAGAGAAATACATTCATCAGCAACTCCTGAAGCATCTTACCACTAATAACCTTCTATCTGAAACCCAGCACGGCTTTAGACCCAAGCAAAGCACAACCATAGCCTTAATATCTTTCACCAACACTATCCATCACCTTGTGAACAATGGACTACTAGTATCGACCATATTCTTGGACATGTCAAAAGCTTTTGACACAATTTCCAACCAACTATTACTTAATAAACTGGCATTGTACAGTCTTAGTTCAGCAGCCCTAACATGGTTTCACAGTTATCTCTCTAACTGCCAACAAGCCACTAAATGGGATAGCACTCTCTCCCCCACTACTGCCTGTATCAACCAGTGTACCCCAAGGTTCCATACTTGGCCTCCTACTTTTCATAATATTTACTAACAATTTAATTTCAGAAACCCAACATGCCTCTATCATACAGTATGCAGATCACATATCCCTTATCTGCTCTGCCCCTTCCCCACTAGAACTACAGACTAAGATGCAAAAATCTTTCCAGGAAATTGAAACTTATCTATCAAAACACCAGCTCATTCTAAACCAAAATAAGACTAAGTTAATAATCTTTTCCAACAAACCTACCAAACACAAGTGCCCACTCCTAAGCATTTAATCAGCTAATGGTACCATAATTGAACCTACTAATCAGGCCAAGCTTCTGGGTATGACAATAGATAACAGGGTAAAAAAAGTCCATGCTAAACTCGGTGCTCTATATAGAGCCAGACCCTACCTTACACCCCAAGCCAGAGTAGCCACTGCTAGATCACAACTACTGTCTACCCTTCTCTACTGCTCACACACATTCACCAACTTAAGCAAAACCGACCTTTATAATCTTGAGTCCTGCTATAACAAGATATCAAAGTTTGCCACCAATCTCTCCCACAAGACCCATCATTGTACTGCTCTTCAGCAATTCAGATGGCTAGAACGCCCCAACCTGCTAACACTCAACCAGCTTATATTCACCCACAATGTCATTCACAACTCCAAAAATTACCACCAATTTTAACACTAGTCCAACTACAAGTAAACAGCGGGTCACTTAGGTCTACTGATAAACCACTGCTCAAAATTACACAATCTCTCAACTACCATGGTGACTCCCTATACTCTAATAAAATAGGTAAGTCCTGGAATGCTCTCCCACTAAACATACAACACACTCCCAGCTATTCTTTCTTCAAAATAAAGCTAAAGGAATACCTTATAGAAAAGTGTCTCTGCCCATGTTGTTCACTGGTATAGACTCAGCTCTCCTACTACCTTCTCTCCTTATGGTCTGTCATGTTTTATTGCTGAATTTTTTCTAGTGTCACTTCAACATTTTACTCTGTGGCAATTTTGTTACTCTGTAATTCATAACATATGCTATTGTGTAATATATATCCAGGGTGTAATGCTCTATGGACTAATGTTCTAACTTTGTTACTTTATTTCCTCTGTGTCAGTATGTCTTATGTATTATTTGTAATAGGTCATTTCAATTTTGTGTATGTTCTTATTTTTTACTTTTAAATTATTTAATATTTCAGCTTTTCTCCTTGGGTCTCTGCTGAAAACAGGCTACTTTCCCAGTCAGACACTACCCGGTGATCAAATGTAATAAATAAAATAAATAAATAAATATAATTTCCTAAACATTCACACCTTACTCCACCCCCCACACTTTCTTTCTTGACACTGACATTCCTGAAGTACACCTCTCTCTTTTAATGCATCTGTACTCCATCATATTATTTGCTGTGTTCTATCCACAAAAACTGTATACAAATATGTTTTATCCACCTTTTATACCTTTCTCTAACACTTACATTTCCTTCCTAAATATAGCATACAGAAATGCTCATACATGCTGCCACCTATTACCCCATACCACTACCTGAATACTGCACAGTTACCCTACTTTCTTTTCACTTATGTACCCCACCCCATTACACAAGCACATTCAGGAACAAACACATCCCCTTTTGTCATATAACTATTGATCCAAACCTTCACTCATCTCAAGACATATTACATCCCAAACAGTGCAACCCTAACACTTCATACAACATGTATAAATCTTCACCATCTTTTAACACCTTTCACATTTACTCCACTCTCCTCATAATTAATATATTCATTCATTTATCTGTTTTATCCACTATGCCCATTTTTAGCATCTTAATCCTACTTCCCCTAACTCTACTCACAGGTCTAACCTTATTCTATATATATATATATATATATATATATATTATATTTGGTGGAATATAATCTGTTTTGTGTTATCTTCAGTCAGTATATGTATCCTATCTGTTTTCAGTCTTATGGGATTCAGGCTTTTGAGTTTTCAGGCTTGTGAAATTTCAGGCTTTTGGTTTTCCGGCTTATGCAATTCAGGCTTGTGATCATTCAGGCTTCTGAAATGAATCCCTATAAGCACATCTATCTAAGCTGAATGTGCATATGTGATTTTGAGAATCTGCTTTCAATTAAAAAACAACTTAAAGAAAAATACCATACATACACATACACATTGCCGTATGCTCCCCAGATATATTAGTCACTACAGAAACTTGGCTAAAATCTGATGGAAAAGATGAAACTATTTCTCCATCAGGCTACATCATCCATAGACTGGATAGAAAAAAATAAAAAAGGTTGGATGTGTAGTCATTTGCTACTGAAATATCACAGAAAAAATGCACCAGCAACCCCCATTCCCCAATTTAACAATAGAGAAATACTCATTTTTCAGTTAAAGCTAAACAGTAAAAATCAGCATTTGCATAACAGCTCTAAACACACCACCCCCATTAACAATATTAAGACTATCAAAGAAACCCTGTGCTGGATATTCACCAGCATAAGCCTTGAAACAATCATACTGGGAGACCTCAACATTAGCTGTCAATTAATATGCTCAGATACCCTCACCTTCACAATAAACCTGTATAATTTACCTCAACTCATCAGTACACCAACTAGGCTTAAAAATATGAGTAGAGAATCTACACTGAATTGGAGTTTCATCTCCAAAAAAAAAATACCCACTGGCCATAGTTTACTGGACGTCAGTGACCATCTTATTACAAACAATACTCACAGACAGCTACAATATAAGAAGGCACCCATCCTCAGCAAATTTCAAGTACAAACATTTATTTCAAACCTTTAGCTATGTTAACTGGAATTTTCTATAACAATTCCCTCTAAAGGAAGCAATTTCAGAATTTAAAACTCGCAAAACTTCATGGCTAGGCCACACAAAAGTAAAATTTATGAAGATGTTAATGACATATGAAACAAGAACATCAACAGTGCTTTATAGAAACATTCCTTTAGGTGTACCACTTTTTTAAAAAGTAACAGTTTTTTATAATTTGCAGAATTTATACTTTCAATGAAGGTGCATGGAAGCACATATTAGAATATAAAGAAGTATTATAGCAGCTTCATTTAAATGCTGACATGCACCCAACCCAAGGATTAACAGAAATGTATCCCATTATCCAAACTTAAATCACTCATAATTAAATTGTTACAGTTTGCAATATTTAAGTATAGGGTCACATATTTTATGTAAACATTGGAAGGAAATATGCACATATATTTTAAGTTTTAATATATATATATATATATATATATATATATATATATATATATACAGAATTTTTTTACTGTGGTTTTAATTACTTGACAGTTGGTGATTGGATTGGATTATATTGCATTGACTGGTTTATTACATCACATGATTTAATTTGAAGAGCTCAACTGATAAAGTTTTTGATCCTGTGTAGGTGTCTGCAAAGCTTTTTTTGTTATTAATGAGTCTCAGAATTTAACAAAATAATTTTAAATATACTAAATGAACTGGCTCTCTTCAGAATATAAAGATCTAACCCAGCATATTGGTTACCAAGAGAAAACAAACAACTTGTGTTCATCAGGGATAAAGCCTGGAAACAATGGTCACAAAACAAATATCTAAACAACTGGAAAACTTCATTTATCTGAGAAACCATACCAAATCCTATATTAAAACAGACAAAAAAAACCCTTCTATACCAGGGAAAACACCAAACTAACACAAACTTCTTCAATTACTGAAAATTCACCATTCTAGTCAAACAGCCACTCCACCACCATCAACTAGTAGCACCATGAGCAACATTGCCATCCAGTTCGACAACCACTTCATCCAAATAGTTTTACCTCTTGTCAAAGATAATCCCTCCTAAACTCCCCCCAACTACTCAGCTAAATGAGCTCACACAATTCTTCTCATTAAAACCTGTCCCAACCTCAGCAATCACAAAACAACTCCAAAATCTAAAACCCACAAGTCTAGCTGCTGATAACCTTCCAGGTAAATACATCAGAATGGCAGTAGACCCACTGGCCTACCCAGTTTCTATACTTATTAACTGATTCATTACAGTAAGCAATGTCCCAACCATCTGGAAGAAATCTTATATTGTACCTTTTCACAAAGATAGAAAGTCAACAGAATTCTCTAACCACAGACATATTTCATTACTATCTTCCTTATCAAAAATCCTAGATAAATGTACTCTTACAATCACCTCACTGCCAATAACTTCCTCTTGCACATGGCACATGAACATGGCTTCTGTCCAAGTCATAGCATCACAATCAGTCATCATAGAAATTCAGGTCAGTTAGTCTCATCCATCTTCCTTGATGTCTCCAAAACATTTAGAGCTGCCTCTTATCCTAAACTACTACTTGAACTCTCCTCCACAGGCCTCTCCCAACTTATGCTATCCTGGTTCAATAGGTACCATGACAACAAACAACAGGCTATAAAATGGCAAAGCACTTTCTCAACTTTCCTTCCAGTTCTTGCAGGTGTGCACTAAATTCTTGGTCCCCTTGTAGTCAATATATTTAAAAACAAGCCACCACTGTGCAATACACCAATGACTGCATCGCCAGTGCTCTGCAACAAGTCTTTTAAACCTCCAAACAATCACCCAAACATCCTTTTCCCTGTCTAGTCTTGGCTACACAATGCAAGCTTGCTCTTAAACACTAAGAAAAGCAAATAATGCTAGTCACACCCAAGCAATTATTTGCCCCAAAGCACTCTTTTAATGTTATATCAGTCAATAACACTAACATAGAAACGGTAGATCATACAAAACTACTAGGTGTAGCAATAGACAAAATGTTGAAATTTGATCAGCACATACAGCAAGACATAATAAGACAAATTATTTATTTATTTACTTTACATTTGTTAACTGGGTTGGTCCAGCTGAGTTACAAAAAAAAACATTTTCAGTGGAGACCTGAGGAGAAAAGCTCCAATAACTTCTAAAGCAATAAAAAGTAAAAATAAACATTATACATAAGATAAAATAGAGTACAAACTGAAATGCCAGTATACAGAACAAATTTTAGTTGTCACTTAAGAAAGTGCGAGTACTAAAAATATAAACATACAAACAGTTTACTCACCATGCTGAAAAGCTAGCATGTTCTAATATTTACAAGAATTAGAAGTAATGCCAAGACACTTCCTAAGCAGAGATTGTAGAATATGAAAAGACAGAGGTATACTGGAGGTTAAGTGGTGTGATTACAGTGACAGATCTTGGAGTTAAGCAGGTGATCTTTTAGTGTCTTTTTTAAAGTTATTGGCATGAGTTATACTTCTGATATATAATGGGAGTGTGTTCCAGCTGTGAGAGACAGGTATTTATAAAGGTTTTGTCTATATTCTTACAGGGTTTATAAGTCAGCAGTAAGAGTTGGTTGGAACTATGAAGAGGACGATTGGGGGTGTAATAATACAGATGTTTGGAAAGAGATGGGCAGGTAGTGAGGCTATTCAGAAGGGAGTGAGCAGTTTGGAGTTCAGTGAGAGAAAGTTGATGTGGGAGTTCAAGCCAGTGAAGTTTCTGTAGGGCCAGGCAGTGGTGGGAGGAGTAGGGATGATTTACAGCAAATCTAGCAACTTTATTTTATGTTGATTCGAGTTTGTGAATAAGGGAATATTGTAAGTCAGTCAGGATGGGGAGGCATAGGGTAGGGTGGGTAGTAAGAAAGTTTGAGTATGGGCACGTTTGGATTCTGCATAAAGGTATTTTTTATTTTTGTAAAGTCGCCTAATTTTTGGTGGTTTTCTTTTGATGCTTTGTTGGACAAAAGCCAAAAATTGGAATTTCTGTACCAGTCAAACCATGCCATGTCTGACTGATGCGGCAAGAAAAATCTATTGCCCAGTCCTACCTCTTTTCCACAGTCCTACATACATCATCTTTATTTACAAATTTGCAAAATGCATAGCAAATAATGTTAGTGGCATGCTGCAACAAAGTAGCAAAATTTGCTACAAATTTGTCATATAGGACTCATTGAAGTCTTGCCTTAAAGCAACTATAGTGGTTAGAACTGATAGCATAGCAAGTGTGAGGCAAAGGGGACAACCACACTGGGTGCAAGGTGTCAGAGGGTGTGATTGGAAGATGTAGAAGTCCTTTCTTCCATCTTGGAATGGAGGTATTATGGGGAAAGGTGCAGTAATGTGATGTGGATGGCCCCTCGGTTTTAAGAGCACTAGACATTGGGAGTTAAATGAATCAGCTATGGCTCTGGTGAGAATATCACAACATCAGATCTACACCCAGCTACTCACAGCCCATAATCGCATATACAACTCCAGTAACTGCACACCTCAAAAAACATCATTCAGCAATATTCAATATAAGGCAAGTTATGCTCCATAGAAAAATATCTTCTGGCTGCCACAAAGTCGAATAAAACTGCAGGAGATGCTCTCTACTCCAGTTATATCACCAAACATTAAAACAAGTTCCCACTTCCACTAGAATAAAAATAGACAAATGAAGAGGATTCAAACATAAACTAAAAGAACACCAACCAGATTCCAGGATGTGTTTATGTTCCTCACCAGAATAATGTGGAACCTTTAAGCCACTAATGACTATAAGACACTTGGCTTACCCCTACAAAAATTATTTTTAATTTTTGGTGTTTCTGATCATTTTGGATTTGATCTAAAATTATTGTTCTTTTGATGGATGGTCTTTTGAATGCTTGGTGTTTGATAATATACTCATATGTGTGTGTGTGTGTGTGTGTGTGTGTGTGTGTGTGTGTGTGTGTGTGTGTGTGTGTGTGTGTGTGTGTGTGTGTGTGTGTATAGATCAACAGATATTAAAACACTGCTATGTTATATTTTGTTAAAAATAAAAATAATGTTCTTTTTAGACATTCTATGAAGCACAGCAGATAAAAAAGTGTTTACATCAGCTAGGATCTTAACTAAGACTCTCTGGTTCACTGTTTTAGCTACTTTATCACAAAGCTATTGAAGCAGGAGACACAGACTAAACAGAACAGAAGAAGTGCAACTACACATTTATATGTATTATCTATGATTATACTTTAAGTATATTTTTGCTTAACTATTTAGATTTTACCACGTAAGTGGGCTGGTCCACAGACCCTTTTTCTTCCATAACCCAAGATCTCAATAGAGCACAAAGCATCGAAGCATCATTCTTCCCCAACACAGTACATCAGGTACTCAGTCAAAGAGAAGAAAGGTGACTTTCACAACTTGTGTGTTCAGAACAACTTACCTGTACTTAATTTAATATTTAGCTGTATATCGTTTGTGTGACTTTTCTCTTAGAAGTTGATTTAAGTTCTCTTTGAATTCTGTGGTAACTGACTTGATTATTTTTTTCTTTTAGAATTTTTTTATTCATTTGCAGCTGAATAAGGATTCCTTAAATGAGTATGCCATTAATGATTTGCCAACGCACAAATATCTTGTACAGTATAATTAATGCTATGTATATTTAAAGGTATCATCTGATAACACAGGTGATCTGTGTTCCTCATGTCAAAAGTCAGATGATTTCCTTACTATTAATAGTATAAATCTAGATTTACTGATGACGATTGCACTTGTGCAATAGCGTGGCTTGGAGAACTGTTGGCACATATATTAATGACTGGACTGTTGAAATAATGTTAGGTGAAGAGCAAATGAACACATTTAGGAAAGGATGTGTCTATCGTCTGCAAAGATCACTCCGCCCCTATGAAACAAGATAATGTCACAAACAACTTTAGCATTCTGGACACAAGTATTCAGTAATCTGTGGGTTCAGAGCATATAGAAAGAAATAAAAAGGAAAGAAAAGAAGATGTTCAAAACAAATAACAAGAAAGAAAAGGAACTGATAAATGTCCGCAAAGCAAAGTGAATACACACCAATAAGGACACTGCTTTGTTACGCACACATATATTACAAGGAATAATAATATTTTTCTATCAGAAAACCTTCAGTCTACAGAAAAAGGCATAATTTTCTAAAAGGGTAATTAGAAAAAAGAGGCAAGGGACAGGTGAAAAGGAAAAAGTCAAAACTGAACATGGAAGGATGGAAGAACATTACTGTAAGAAAAGAGATGTAACAGTAACATGAGAATTGTATGCTTGCAAATGTAATAAGGAATGAAAACAGTGGGACTGATAAATCTAACAGTGATGAAGATCATTCCTTTGTAACAACTGATAGAGCAGATATCATTGAATTAGAAGCTAAAGATTCTTCAGGTCTGGCAGAAAAGATATTCTTGTAATTAGATATTTAATTATCAGAGGAATTGAGTTACACTTGCAGAACAAGTAATGAAAACAGAATAGTGCTGTTCTTTCCAGGAGCAAAAATACAGGATGTGAAGCAGGCCTTACAACACTTTAATGTAAGGAAGTATGAATCTGTTTTTATTCATGTTGGTACAAATTATCTCATCCTCAGTGACTCAGGACTGTCTGTTAGCAGGAACTTACAGCCCTCTTAGATAGCATAGCTTGTACAGGTTTTAGGACATATTTTTCACAAATCACATATAGAAAGGAAAATCATGTCACTGTGAATGAAAAGATTTTTTGTGTAAATACTCGTATGAAAAAAATTGAAAAGGTGTAGAGCATCAAAGCCTGATTTTGGGCATATGTGTTCAGACAAGATGGTGTGCATGTGTCAAGATCAGGGAAGAAATTTTTTGCACCAGATATTTTACAATATTTGACAAACACAAGGCAGGGATTTTCCCATGTTGAAAATTTAGCAGTTCATAGATGACAACATTTGATGCATCTCTGATGGTTGTTAATGCAAGGAGCATTAATAATAAAGTTTGTTATTGGAAAACTTGCTACATTCCCACAAGATTGATATTGTTATTGTTTGTGAGACATGGTTAAAGAACAATGACTGGAAACTTTCTGTTCTGTCAGGGTTTAAATGTTCTTACTGTAACAGATATGCAACATAACAGGAAACAATTTTATAGATTTTTATTTAATTTTTTTATTTACCATTTGTTGACCGGGAAAGTCCGACTAGGTTCCACAGATCCTGTTTTCAGCGGAGGCCCGGGGAGAAATGCTCCAGACGCATGTCTTTATAATGTGGGAGGAAACTGGAGTACCCGGATGAAACCCACGCGAATGCAGGGAGAACATGCAAACTCCACACAGAAGGCACCCCAGACGAGAATTGAACCAGAGAACCTCTTGCTGTGAGGTGACAGCATTAACCGCTGCATCACTGCGCCACCCAGATATGTAAGACGTGGAAGGAATAAAGACATACAAAATGATATGCTGTGTGTAGATTCTAAAAATATTCTCAGGCACAACAGATTATAGATATACTTATGAAATCTTATACAAAATAGTTTGACTCCACAAAGGGGGTGATAAGCTGTTCTACTGACATCCAGATAACCTGAGATACTGAAATCAAATTAGATTATATTGAAAAAGTACTATGCAAACTGGATCCAAACAAGGCACATGAAGGAGATTGAATTAGTAGCAATGACCCAAGAACTCCTCAGCAAGAACTTACAATACCATTATATATCTGTTATTTACTAGACTGTATAAATATAGGGAAATTCCTCAAGGCTGGAGACATGAACTTATTAAACCTGTCTTTAAGGGAAAAGGGGAGTAGGACATATCCAGAGTCATACAGACCATTAGGTTTGCTTTCATGTTGTGGAAAAATAATGGAGAAGGTAATATTGGATAAGTTATTCTCAGAATTGGAAAGGTTGAGACTTGCAACAGTATATCTGCATGCATATGTTGAAAACAGATCTATTACCACATGTAACACAATGTTCTATAACTATGAACCTATATAATAACACCTATGACTGAAAACACATGCTCTGATGTAATTTGTATAAATTTAACCACTATTTGATTGGGTCATACAAAAAACAATGATCAATAAATTAGAACAACTAGGTATTGATGTAATCTTGATCAGATGAATAGCAGCATGGCTTACAAATAGGACATGGCAAGTGGACAGGTGAAATTATTGGTTACAGTCAAGGTGTCCCACAGGGCTCTGTCCTAAGACTGTATCTTTCAGCTTTGTTTCATCTGAGGTGTTGCACTGTCTGTATGCAGTTGACTTGAAATTGGGTAAACTGATTGATTACCTGGGTTGCAGATAGGGCATGGCATGTCTGCAAAAGAACTTGACTAAATTGACCATTTGGGAAAAACAGAATAATATGCTAATATATACATTAAGAACTGAGTGTATAATATTTTGGAAGCATAAATTAAAAGGTGAATATTTAATACAGCACACAGCGCTTGAAACTGTAGACTAATTTAAGGATTTGGGTATATAGGTAGATCCAAATCTGAGTTTTTCTAATCATATCAACCAATTGGTTAATGATAGTTATAGAACTATGGGTTGTATAAAAAGATTTATAAAGTTTAGGAAATAAGAAATGATGAAGTTGTTTGTTAGTTAGTTAGTTACATTAGAACGTTAGTGTGGAATAACAGTATGGAAACCTTATAAGAAAACATGCATGAATAAACTGGAACTAGTACAGTGGAAATATACCAAAGGCATCCATGGATATGAAAATTCAATTTATGAAAGACTAAAATATCAGAACTTGCACAGTGTCTAATATAGATATTTAAGAGGAGACCTTATTCAGGTATGTAGGGCATTTAGAAACAACCACCTCTGAGAATGTTCAGGGTTATCAAAAATAGTAGAGAATCATCAGACGACCTATGCCAAAGATTCTTTAGGAAAGTATACTCATTTGTTCTATTAGAGAGTAGGTGAAGCATGGAATAGACTACCAAACTACATTAAAACTAGCACTAGTTAAGATATTTTTATTGTGAGAACAACTCTTTTGGTATATTGGTATTGGCAGGCTAGAAGGGCATTATGGTCCATGCTAAAAATATTTTTATTTATGAATGTATGTATATGTATATGTAATTCATAAACAACAGCTCAAACTGCTTCATCATTTAGAAGCTACTGGAGGCAAAAATATATTCAAAGTCCAGGAGCTTAGCACTAATGAAGTTCATGTTCTGTCTAGGATCAGAACTCAAATACTTTGGATTACTGGTCCAACTGCTCTACTATTGAGCTCCTGCTGCAGGTGATCACTTGCTATAGTTCAGAAGTATTAACTCTCTGTTATGCAAATCTGATGCAAACACACCTTGAATTAGCTGTTATAGAAAAAACATTTTAAAAACTAGAACCTGCAGCTTGGGAATCTCTTGTCATCAGAGTATGAGTGAGTGAGTACATGTATGTGTTTTGTTATGGACAAGCAGCAGGACTGATTCCCTCCCTTTGCCCAGTGATTAGCATGATTGTGTAACTTCTTTTGAACCATAATAGGAGAAAGTCTCCACTGAGAAAGAACTGCTTATTTACTTTTTCCTAACTGTGTAGGTAGACTAGTGCAAAAATCCTTTAGACACAGACATATGTATGGACATTTATCACTATTTCTCTGTAACAGCATTTCTTTAAGATACAGGAGGAAACCAGTACAACCAGGAAAAAAAAAACAAACAAATGGATACAGGTAGGACATGCAAATCCTGCACACAATAGCATCCATTCTGAAAACTGAACTGAAGACCCAAGAGCTTTGAGGTTGCAGTATTAATAACTGCACTAATGAGTCCACACCAAATACCCATTGTCTTTGAAAATGGAGTCTGTATATCACTTTAGATGTAATACACACTGAAAACTCCAGTTGAAGTATATATTTTCACTCCAGAATGGGGGGGGGGGTGGCATAGGGTTCATATTGGAAGTACATGGCATATGCATTTTTTTCTACCATTGTTTTGAACATTTGATGGAAATGACATGAGTTTACTGAGGAAATATAAAAAAACAAGAAAACCGAAAAACTACTAAAAATCAAAAGAAAAACGAGTTGAATGGTAGGAGAAAGCTGAAATAAGCAAATACGAATAACGTAATGCTAAAGCAACTAAAAACTTTAATATGGTAAGCGCTTTCAGTGGTAAAAATATTCCACCTTCTTCAGACCCAGAACAACATAAAACCGATGCTTATATAGCTTGTAGTTAATTATCAATTAGTCATTCAATCAACCAATAAAAATAAAACCAGATAAAAGTACAATATTTAAACAGTATGAAACCTGCTCAAAAATGTTACAATGTTAAGTACATAATACTCAATTTATAAATAACATTAAATATATATGTATAACATGTGTAAATGTTATACTGAAAAATCACATTTTAAAAAGCTACTAGTATAGATTTTTTATATAGAGGAAATATGGTTTTGTTTTACTTTGCTTTCTCCTGTGACTAGAAGATCTGTAATTTTAAGGAACAATTCTGACTATGGGGTACAAGCAGTCTCATCTAGCATATTTTTAAAGGTTATCACAATATGCTAATTTCTAAACTAGCCAACTTTTCCATATAATTATTATTATTACTGTATGAAGCTACATGCATTGCAAAATATCCATTTTAAATAAATATCTCAGGGCTGAGTGAACAAAAGTAGGGACTTCATATTCACAGCTTCAGTGTTAATATAATGTACTGATTTATCTATATATTATGCAATTTATTTGTATTTAGGTTCATAGATTAGTACTAAGCTAACTGCCCTTGTGAGCCATTTTAAGCCTAGCCAATTTTCCCTTGTGAGACTCAAACCCTGCACCTTGTGTTTGTAAGGCGAACACCTTAACCATTAGGCCACCCTCCCAACCCTGAACATTTACTTATTTTGCATGGTCAAGGAAGACCATATGAAAGTTGAAAGTCAACATGTTTCTAAACTAGGGAGACCAGTTCAACAGAATTATTATATTACTTATATCAGAATTTAATTATCATTTAATAAAGTATGTGCTGGACAGATAGACTAGAAAATGATCACGGTGGCATATTTAAGGTTTTAGGTCTTAGTAGTACTTAAGAAATTTGGGTCTTCACAAAAAATAAACTTGTTCTATATCTAAATTCAAGGAATCTTTGGAAATCAGGCATGTATAAACAGAATGAGAGACAAGAAGAAACATCTGGTGTGCCAGCAGCTATGAACTGACACTAGATGCCTGATTTTTCTGGAGAACTTGCAGGTATTTTTAACTCGGAAGAGGCCGGAATGATCATATGTTTTGATATGTAGCCCACTGCCTATTGTAAGACAAGAGATCAAAGGTTTGCCTTATCACACTGCACATACCATCTGCCAGACTTGGAGCTGACAAAACAGCTGCCCAGAAGACAGAATAGATGGATGGTTGAAACAATTTAAACAAAAGTCATGTTTTCTGAAGGAAAATGAAATAGACCAGTATCTCAACTTGCAAGTAATTAGCTTTCTTTTGCTTGCTTCTAAGCTGTGAAGTCAGCAATGTATCCTTTAGTTGTGGATAAGTATGCATTTCTCTGTTGTCTAGGTATTACATTCCAGCTGTACTACTCTACATGTAGCCATAGCAACACAATGTGTGTGCTGTTTGAATTAGAGTACCTTTTTCTTTTCATTTTCTTCCCACAATGAAACATTTTGTTAATGTATCTAGAAGGTTCATATTAAAGCAAAGCTCTAGTTCGTAAAAAAAACATAATATACATTTTTATAGCAGCACTCCTTGGAGTCCTGGTCATGGCTGAAAATGCCTTTGGGGTCAATCCATTTACTATGTTAAAAATAGATAAATAAGTACATTGAGTAAGCAAATAAATAAACTGATACACTTTTTTCATTATCTGACAAGGATACTACATTTCTGCAAACTGAAGGTTGC